>NC_091187.1:7020763-7103263 GCF_040958095.1 Procambarus clarkii | reverse complement strand
TACAAGATTATAATTCTAACTTAAGCTCTATATGTTGTCTCTTAACCCCCAATGTACGTTCTTGTATATATATAAATAAATAAAATAAATAAATAACGAGGGATCGAGGCGTTAATGCGCAGTACGTGCTTCCCTCATCTGTGACGTCACAGTGCCATCTGACGACAGCATAAACACAGGCGGCCATTTTATGTTCCACCAAGATTAAAAAAAAAATAATTTTGCCCCGAGGGGCGAGTTTATTGGGCAGCGCCCAATGTGTTCGCAATAGAATGTTCTACAAGAACATGTATAAAATAAGTGACACAGAGATTATTGATGTGTGTATTTGTGTGGGTGATTATAAATATGTATGTGTATGTATATATGTATACATATATATATATATATATATATATATATATATATATATATATATATATATATATATATATATATATATATATATATATATATATATATATATATATATATATATATATATATATATGTACATGTATGTATGAGAGTGTGTACATGTATATATAACATTAATAATTTTGTAACTAGCGTCAAAAATTGTTATTTGCTTAGCTAAACAAACTAGAGAGTTCAGTTCCTGAACCCATTATGTGCCTCTGTAATCCTTTACACCACCGCCCAAGGGATGGGTATGGGGTGCATAATAAAGAAAGAAATTGAAATAATAAGGGTATGAAATGTATCAACATAAAACATTAATGTTAGTGGCCATCAGGTAAAATCAGGTTATTATTTGTAATGAATTTAAATGAGTTAAACTAAATACGAACTTAATATGTTTTGCTAACGCAAAAATATATTCCCGAGGTATTGTAATTGCAAATAAATATTTAATACAATTATTTGTATCATTTTTTTTATTTTAGATTTCCGTATTGCTTGATAATATATAATAGCGTTTAGATAATGCTAGCGCTGGACATTCTTTAGGCTCGTTGCATGTTGTGGTAGTCGCCGCCATTTTAAAACCGTGTCGAGAGGGACTGCTGCTGGCTTATCCACAAACTCCTGCTGCATCTTCAATAGTTAAGGTAACTGTTTTCTTTTATTTGCTCTTAGACATGTGTAGTATATATATAAGCTTGTGGTGGTAGGCTGGATGGTGTGTTGATGGTGGTGTTGTGTTGATGGCCCTGGCTGGAGATGTGTTGATGGTGGTGTTGTGTTGATGGCCCTGGCTGGAGGTGTGTTGATGGTGGTGTTGTGTTGGTGGCCCTGGCTGGAGATGTGTTGATGGTGGTGTTGTGTTGATGGCCCTGGAGGTGTGTTGATGGCCCTGGAGGTGTGTTGGTGGCCCTGGAGGTGTGTTGGTGGCCCTGGAGGTGTGTTGGTGGCCCTGGCTGGAGGTGTGTTGATGGTGGTGTTGTGTTGATGGCCCCTGGAGGTGTGTTGATGGCCCTGGAGGTGTGTTGGTGGCCCTGGAGGTGTGTTGGTGGCCCTGGAGGTGTGTTGATGGCCCTGGAGGTGTGTTGATGGCCCTGGAGGTGTGTTGGTGGCCCTGGAGGTGTGTTGGTGGCCCTGGAGGTGTGTTGGTGGCCCTGGCTGGAGGTGTGTTGGTGGCCCTGGAGGTGTGTTGATGGTGGTGTTGTGTTGATGGCCCTGGCTGGAGGTGTGTTGATGGTGGTGTTGTGTTGATGGCCCTGGAGGTGTGTTGATGGCCCTGGAGGTGTGTTGGTGGCCCTGGAGGTGTGTTGGTGGCCCTGGAGGTGTGTTGATGGCCCTGGAGGTGTGTTGATGGCCCTGGAGGTGTGTTGGTGGCCCTGGAGGTGTGTTGGTGGCCCTGGAGGTGTGTTGGTGGCCCTGGAGGTGTGTTGATGGTGGTGTTGTGTTGATGGCCCTGGAGGCGTGTTGATGGCTCTGGAGGTGTGTTGGTGGCCCTGGAGGTGTGTTGGTGGCCCTGGAGGTGTGTTGATGGCCCTGGAGGTGTGTTGATGGCCCTGGAGGTGTGTTGGTGGCCCTGGAGGTGTGTTGGTGGCCCTGGAGGTGTGTTGGTGGCCCTGGAGGTGTGTTGGTGGCGCTGGAGGTGTGTTGGTGGCCCTGGAGGTGTGTTGGTGGCCCTGGAGGTGTGTTGATGGCCCTGGAGGTGTGTTGATGGCCCTGGAGGTGTGTTGATGGCCCTGGAGGTGTGTTGGTGGCCCTGGAGGTGTGTTGGTGGCGCTGGAGGTGTGTTGGTGGCCCTGGAGGTGTGTTGATGGCCCTGGAGGTGTGTTGGTGGCCCTGGAGGTGTGTTGATGGCTCTGGAGGTGTGTTGGTGGCCCTGGAGGTGTGTTGATGGCCCTGGAGGTGTGTTGGTGACCCTGGAGGTGTGTTGATGGCCCTGGAGGCGTGTTGATGGCTCTGGAGGTGTGTTGGTGGCCCTGGAGGTGTGTTGGTGGCCCTGGAGGTGTGTTGGTGGCCCTGGAGGTGTGTTGATGGCCCTGGAGGTGTGTTGGTGGCCCTGGAGGTGTGTTGGTGGCCCTGGAGGTGTGTTGGTGGCCCTGGAGGTGTGTTGGTGGCCCTGGAGGTGTGTTGATGGCCCTGGAGGTGTGTTGGTGGCCCTGGAGGTGTGTTGGTGGCCCTGGAGGTGTGTTGGTGGCCCTGGAGGTGTGTTGGTGGCCCTGGAGGTGTGTTGGTGGCCCTGGCTGGAGGTGTGTTGATGGTGGTTTTGTGTTGATGGCCCTGGAGGCGTGTTGATGCTCTGGAGGTGTGTTGGTGGCCCTGGAGGTGTGTTGGTGGCCCTGGAGGTGTGTTGGTGGCCCTGGAGGTGTGTTGATGGCCCTGGAGGTGTGTTGATGGTGGTGTTGTGTTGATGGCTCTGGAGGCATGTTGATGGCCCTGGAGGTGTGTTGGTGGCCCTGGAGGTGTGTTGGTGGCCCTGGAGGTGTGTTGGTGGCCTTGGCTGGAGGTGAGTTGATGGTGGTGTTGTGTTGATGGCCCTGGAGGCGTGTTGATGGCCCTGGAGGTGTGTTGGTGGCCCAAGCTGGAGGTGTGTTGATGGCCATATATATATATATATATATATATATATATATATATATATATATATATATATATATATATATATATATATATATATATATATATATATATATATATATATATATATATATATTATGAATATCAGAGGTCCCAGGACATTGGACCCAGGACAATTATTGTGCATGTGTAGTATGTATATTTATGTAGTATATTTGGCATATTTAATGGCATTTAGTTAATGCCACTTAGTGGCATGTCTCTGCACCGTTTCCAGTTTGTTGAAATGTTTTCTAAGATATGGGCACCATACAACTGCTGCATACTCCAACTTTGGTGTAACAAAAATTGTGAACAATTTCAAAATTTCTGTTGAAGAAATCCTGTTTCCTAGTTCTGCATCTGTTTTGGTATAACACCTCCTTTTTTACTAGGCCTGCAATTATGAATGCCTTTATAACCAGCTAAGTTGTAGAGTTGGGTATAGTCTTTACTTAGCCAAGTTTCTGTTAAAATGAGGGTCCGTCTAATTACCACAAGCTACCACAAGCTACACAAGCTTCACAAAGCTTCCTGGCAATACGTTAGTAATGAATAAATATGATATGTTAGGTTAGGTTGACCTAACTTAACCTAACCGACGCTTGGATCGTCGACTTGATTTGGCGTCACCAGCTCTTTATTTTCGTCTAATTTCTTTATAAAAAGATACTTTTTCAGATTAAAATTATGTTTTTTCGTGTTGTACATTCAGCACCAACATTATAATGAGTAAATATATCATATTTATTCATTACTAACGTATTGCCAGGAAGCTGAGTGGTTAGGTCTCGATAAATTTCCTGGTATAATATTATTGTTTGCTATTCTCCATCTTAGACTAGGCAAGTTGAAGTCACCTAGGAAGATAATATGAGGTATCGAGTTCTCCATTTTGTTTATCTGTTCTGTGAATTCCTCGGCCGTTGCATCTGGCGGTTTGTATATTAGAATAATCACTAAATTTATTTTCTCTATTTTTAATCCCAATACCTCTACCACCTCATTTGTAATGTTAAGGAGCTCCGAGCATACAAGGTCTTCCATAGTATACAGACCCACTCCTCCATGTGAACTAATTTTCCTATCACAGTTGTGTACTTTTCGAGACTACATTTCAAATATTCCCTAACATACATGGCTTCTCCCCCCTCTTTGTGTAAAATAGTTTAAATCCATTTATGGGACATTCAGCAAATAGTTCTCTATTTTTTACATTGATCAATGTTTCGGTACGTGCAATAGTATGTATTGTTTCATTGCAGATAACAGCATTTAAATTTTTTTTGTTTCTTAGACTTAGACTCGTACTACCAAGTTGCTGTTGGCAATTGGAAAATTTTTTTATGAAGTCATTTGTTATTTTTTCCCCTACTTTAGTAATTTATGCTTTTGATCTCAATTAGTTTTATATCCTAGCTTTTTAATTTTTTCCCCTTATATATTGCCATCTTATCTGTCTGCTTTACATGGCTTAAGCAGAGTCATGTCTGCTTAAGCCTTTGTTATTTTACTAATTTACCTGTTTTAATTATTATTTGTTTTCAAAGTTTAGTTTACCCCATTTTATTTGCTTTTTGCAGTGCAATACTTTACTAATAATCTTGTAATAGTAATTGGTAATGTAGCACTTGGCCTTTCTCCTTCAGAATGTATGCACACATTATAGAAAGAAGAAGAGAATACCACACAAGATGGCAGCGTATGTCACGGGCCAAAAAGCGACGCCTAAAAGAACAGGTAAACCTCGAAGTCTTTCAGAGGTTGATAGATGGAAAGCGACTGAATACAGGCAACTCCTTCTCTACACCGGTAAGATTGTACTGAAGGGAATCTTACCCAAAGAATTGTATGACAATTTCCTGACTCTTGAGTGTAGCCATTTCTATTCTTGTATCACCTAAATTGATTCAGTTAAATTACAGCCAATATGCACATGATCTTTTGCTGTACTTTGTGTTAAAGGCTCGTGAGCTGTATGGTAAGGATTTTTTAGTGTACAATGTACACTGCCTAACACACATATCCTCTGATGCCAAAGAGTTTGGTAGTTTGGACAGATGTTCAGCATTTCCATTTGAAAATTACCTGCAGCAGGTTAAGAATATGATTCGATCAAGTAAAAACCCTCTTGTTCAAGGAGGATTTAAGGGATTTACTGGAGAACTTGGCAAAGGTATATTCACAATAGTCGTCTCTATTACTAATGACACTATTGCAGATGAAGGTATCTTTGTAAGATATTGCTATGCCACCTCCTTTTTTTATTAGGCCTGCAGTTGTGAATGGCTTTATTATCAGCCAAGTTGTAGCATACAACATAGCATATATATGTATATGGCATATATATATATATTGATTGCTGGTGTTGACTTCTTGATGTGTAGTGCCTCGCAAACGTCTAGCCGCCTGCTATTGCTGTATCTATCGATGATTTCTGTGTTGTTTATTCGTCAGTGTATATATATATATATATATATATATATATATATATATATATATATATATATATATATATATATATAATTATATATATATATATATATAATTATATATATATATATATATATATATATATATATATATATATATATATATAATTCGTCAGTGTATATATATATATATATATATATATATATATATATATATATATATAATTCGTCAGTGTATATATATATATATATATATGTATAATTCGTCAGTGTATATATATATATATATATATTATATATATATATAGCCACTATATATATATATATATATATATATATATATATATATATATATATATATAGCCACTATTATATATAATAGTGGCTTTAGGCATTGTATGTACTAGCTCTATCTATATATCAATCCATTAATGTAACATCACTTGTATGTATATACCTTACCTGAATAAACATCTGAATCTGAATCTGATCTGAATCTGAATATATAATTATATATATATATATATATATATATATAATTATATATATATATATATATATATATATATTTTTATTTTATTTTTTTTTTTAATATAGGAAGGGAGTACCACCTCTAGCTGGAAGAAGGGGGACCCATAGCCTCGGATGAAACCACGCATAACGCATTAGAGGGAATGTTTAGATCCCCTCCAATACAGTTTCTGTGTGCTTTTCTCCTACCACCCCCTTCCTTGAATATTTTTTGTGCTTTATTATGCATTTGATGGTTACAAGATATACATGGGTTGATACAAAAATAATAATGCAAAAAGGTGCTTAAAGGTTATGGATCTCTTGAAGAACACAACAATGGGAAACATTGATGAATGTCACAGACGGGTTCGATCATTGTTGCAAGTCAAACACTTCTTCGAATTCCTCTGAAGTTGGACTAGTGCCCAAGACGCAACAGGCATTTCCCCTTTGAATCGCAACACTGAGGCGCTGGAACAAGAAACTTTTTGCTCTCTGGTCTTTTGTAGCGCTGATCAATTTGTCCCCCAATTCCTTCAGGAACTTCAATGCACATTTTCCCCACGAACCGAGGGTCTCCGAGCCGATCGGAACAAAGCTGTAGCAGTGTGCTAGACCTCTGTATTTAATAATTTTCTGCGATTCCCTGAAAGAAGCAGCACCACCGCTTTCACGTGTGCTGTAGTGGAGGTAGGTACTGGCCAGTGTGGCAGCGCACGTGTAGTCCCATACCACTTGCTTACCATCCTTCCAAGGTAGCAAGGTGACCCCATCAGGGCGCTTCTGAGGGTCGTTAGGTCTGGATAAGTGTGGTTCTCTTTGTGCCGGGCAGCGGGCTGTGGCGAGGCTCCTCTTGATGATGTCGTTGACTTCTTCATGTCTTGCAATTTTACCCTGTGATTTACGACATACCAGACCATGACGACCATATTGGTCTGCCATCGCAGTTCCGCAGATGCACCTATGTTCGGTGAGGATGGGGGCGGCAAGGCGAAGGGCAACTCCAATGCGGAGAGCGTCATGACTGAGGCGAGTTCCCAGGGCTATATAAATATATATATATATATATATATATATTTATATATATATATATATATATATATATATATATATATATTTTATTAAATATGACCGAAAAAGTAAGATTAATAATTCTAACACGAATTTTCTCAATCTTTCGTACATTATGCTTCACTGTTGGAGGTAAATCAAAAATCACTTCTCCAAAATTCATTTTTATTTCTAGTCTGACGCGACACGGGCGCGTTTCGTAAAACTTATTACATTTTCAAAGACTTCACAAATACACAACTGATTAGAACTTGCGTTTCCCTGATTTTATATCTACATTTGAGTGAGGTGGGAAGGGTGATGTGGCATTACATTTGAGTAAGGTGGGAAGGATGATGTGGCATTAGAGGATATTAATAGGGTATTAAAAGTATCAACACAAGACAGAACACGAAACAATGGATAGTGAATAGAAGTGTTTGTAGAAAGCCTATTGGTCCATATTTCTTGATGCTTCTATATTGGAGCGGAGTCTTGAGGTGGGTAGAATATAGTTGTGCAATAATTGGCTGTTGATTGCTGGTGTTGACTTCTTGATGTGTAGTGCCTCGCAAACGTCGAGCCGCCTGCTATCGCTGTATCTATCGATGATTTCTGTGTTGTTTACTAGGATTTCTCTGGCGATGGTTTGGTTATGGGAAGAGATTATATGTTCCTTAATGGAGCCCTGTTGTTTATGCATCGTTAAACGCCTAGAAAGAGATGTTGTTGTCTTGCCTATATACTGGGTTTTTTGGAGCTTACAGTCCCCAAGTGGGCATTTGAAGGCATAGACGACGTTAGTCTCTTTTAAAGCGTTCTGTTTCGTGTCTGGAGAGTTTCTCATGAGTAGGCTGGCCGTTTTTCTGGTTTTATAGTAAATCGTCAGTTGTATCCTCTGATTTTTGTCTGTAGGGATAACGTTTCTATTAACAATATCTTTCAGGACCCTTTCCTCTGTTTTATGAGCTGTGGAAAAGAAGTTCCTGTAAAATAGTCTAATAGGGGGTATAGGTGTTGTGTTAGTTGTCTCTTCGGAGGTTGCATGGCTTTTCACTTTCCTTCTTATGAAATCCGGACTCCACCTGCCAAAGATCATTGGGGAATATAAACCTGGATATGCGTATGGAAATGTCAAGACGCACAAGCCTGGAAACCCACTTCGGCCAATCATTAGCCAGATACCCACACCCACGTACAGATTGGCGAAGCGACTCAACGGCCTGCTGACTCCTTATGTTCCTTGCGCCTTCAGCCTGAAGTCTCCAAAGGAATTTGTGGACTTACTGCGGGACGCACGGGCCACAGGGATAAGAGCCTCGTTGGACGTAGAATCGCTGTTTACCAACGTACCTGTGGACGAGACAATCGGAATGATAGCCGACAGAGTGTATCGTGATCCAGCCTGTACTCCTCTTGACATGCCAGAAAGTATTCTGAGGAAACTACTCCAAGCTTGTACTAAAGAGGCACCCTTCTTGAGCCCGGATGGGCACATGTATAAGCAAGTAGATGGGGTCGCTATGGGTTCTCCCCTAGGTGTCCTGTTTGCAAACTTCTACATGGGTACCATCGAGCAAAAAGTCTTAGTCGACATGAACTTGAAACCGGCCATATACTGCAGGTATGTTGACGACATTTTTACACAGGTACCTGATGTCAGACATCTGCAGGAGCTGAAGGAGGCATTTGAGCAGAGTTCCGTGCTGCGTTTCACTTACGAGACGGAAAAGGATGGGAAGCTGCCTTTTCTAGATGTAACAGTCATGGAAAAGGGCGGAGGTTTCCACACTGCAGTCTACACAAAGGAAACAAACATAGGAATGTGCCTAAATGCCAACAGCGACTGCCCTGACAGGTACAAGAGGAGTGTTGTTAACGCATACGTCGACCGTGCTCTCAGCCACAGCTCAGAATGGAAGCAAGTCGACGAAGAACTCTGTAGGGTAAGGCAGGTTCTAGTCAATAACGGCTTCTCCAATGGTTTCATCGAAGACATCATAAGAAGGAAAGTGAAAAGCCATGCAACCTCCGAAGAGACAACTAACACAACACCTATACCCCCTATTAGACTATTTTACAGGAACTTCTTTTCCACAGCTCATAAAACAGAGGAAAGGGTCCTGAAAGATATTGTTAATAGAAACGTTATCCCTACAGACAAAAATCAGAGGATACAACTGACGATTTACTATAAAACCAGAAAAACGGCCAGCCTACTCATGAGAAACTCTCCAGACACGAAACAGAACGCTTTAAAAGAGACTAACGTCGTCTATGCCTTCAAATGCCCACTTGGGGACTGTAAGCTCCAAAAAACCCAGTATATAGGCAAGACAACAACATCTCTTTCTAGGCGTTTAACGATGCATAAACAACAGGGCTCCATTAAGGAACATATAATCTCTTCCCATAACCAAACCATCGCCAGAGAAATCCTAGTAAACAACACAGAAATCATCGATAGATACAGCGATAGCAGGCGGCTCGACGTTTGCGAGGCACTACACATCAAGAAGTCAACACCAGCAATCAACAGCCAATTATTGCACAACTATATTCTACCCACCTCAAGACTCCGCTCCAATATAGAAGCATCAAGAAATATGGACCAATAGGCTTTCTACAAACACTTCTATTCACTATCCATTGTTTCGTGTTCTGTCTTGTGTTGATACTTTTAATACCCTATTAATATCCTCTAATGCCACATCATCCTTCCCACCTTACTCAAATGTAATGCCACATCACCCTTCCCACCTCACTCAAATGTAGATATAAAATCAGGGAAACGCAAGTTCTAATCAGTTGTGTATTTGTGAAGTCTTTGAAAATGTAATAAGTTTTACGAAACGCGCCCGTGTCGCGTCAGACTAGAAATAAAAATGAATTTTGGAGAAGTGATTTTTGATTTACCTCCAACAGTGAAGCATAATGTACGAAAGATTGAGAAAATTCGTGTTAGAATTATTAATCTTACTTTTTCGGTCATATTTAATAAAATATGTCTACAGGAAAGACTGCTACCAAAATATACTAATATATATATATATATATATAATTATATATATATATATATGTCGTACCTAATAGCCAGAACGCACTTCTCAGCCTACTATTCAAGGCCCGATTTGCCTAATAAGCCAAGTTTTCATGAATTAATGTTTTTTCGTCTACCTAACCTACCTAACCTAACCTAACCTAGCTTTTTTTGGCTACCTAACCTAACCTTACCTATAAATATAGGTTAGGTTAGGTTAGGTAGGGTTGGTTAGGTTCGGTCATATATCTACGTTAATTTTAACTCCAATAAAAAAAAATTGACCTCATACATAGAGAAAAGGGTTGCTTTATCATTTCATAAGAAAAAAATTATAGTAAATATATTAATTCAGGAAAACTAGGCTTATTAGGCAAATCGGGCCTTGAATAGTAGGCTGAGAAGTGAGTTCTGGCTACTAGGTACGACATATGTCTATATATATATATATATATGTCGTACCTAGTAGCCAGAACTCACTTTTCAGCCTACAATGCAAGGCCCGATTTGCCTAATAAGCCAAGTTTTCATGAACTAATATATTTTCTCTAATTTTTTTCTTATGAAATGATAAAGCAACCCATTTCATTATGTAAGAGGTCAATTTTTTTTATTGGAGTTAAAATTAACGTAGATATATGACCGAACCTAACCAACCCTACCTAACCTAACCTAACCTATCTTTATAGGTTAGGTTAGGTTAGGTAGCCGAAAAAGTTAGGGGATGTTAGGTTAGGTAGGTTAGGTAGTCGAAAAGCAATTAATTCATGAAAACTTGGCTTATTAGGCAAATCGGGCCTTGCATAGTAGGCTCAGAAGTGAGTTCTGGCTACTAGGTACGACATATATATATATATATATATATATATATATATATATGTCGTACCTAGTAGCCAGAACGCACTTCTCAGCCTACTATGCATGGCCCGATTTGCCTAATAAGCCAAGTTCTCCTGAATTAATATATTTTCTCTAATTTTTTTCTGATGAAATGATAAAGCTACCCATTTCATTACGTATGAGGTCAATTTTTTTTATTGGAGTTAAAATTAACGTAGATATATGACCGAACCTATCCAACCCTACCTAACCTAACCTAACCTATCTTTATAGGTTAGGTTAGGTTAGGTAGCCGAAAAAGTTAGGTTAGGTTAGGTTAGGTCGGTTAGGTAGTCGAAAAACAATTAATTCATGAAAACTTGGCTTATTAGGCAAATCAGGCCTTGCATAGTAGGCTGACAAGTGCGTTCTGGCTACTAGGTACGACATATATATATATATATATATATATATATATATATATATATATATATATATATATATATATATATATATATATATATATATATATATATTTTATTTATTTATTTATTTATTTATTTATTTATTTATTTATTTATTTATTCAAAATTCGTCAGTGTACTACATTTTTGTTGTTGCTTTTAGGTGATGCTTTTAACCAGTGTACGTGGGCCTGATTGTGCAACCACGGTTCGAAGAATAATGAAGATATGAACAAACGGCCTGTGGTCACTATACAGTCTGGAAGGGCAAAAGAAGAAATTGGCATTTCTACAAAAACAAGAACTATATAATGTTATTTTAAGTAAGTAACCAAAAAATTAAATAATTTTTTTAAAGTTTAAAATTCACTTAAAAATTTAAATTTTAAGTTAAAAAATTTTAACCAAAAAACTTAATATTTTTCATATTTGGAACCATTCCATAATATTTTCCCAAGCATAAATGATTATATTTCTATCACTTGCTCTTAAGATTGTTTCATTTAATAGAGGTTGGGCATAATTGTTCTCTGCTGCTAATAGAACTGACTGACTTAGCTATAGGAAAATGTAAACTTAATTGGTTTATCCATTACAGTATTTTGCAGTTTATTTCATGATCCTGTGCTTAATACTTGCATAAATAGTAGATTACAAAATGCATTTTTATATCATTAGTATTGAATAATAATAATGCAAATAATTGACTTATAAATGATGTACAATTAATTGGTAGGTGATATTATATTATTAATATTTTTTCATTCTTGCAAAGCCTTAACAAAGCCATTAACATGTTAATATAAACTTGATCACCTTCCACTTATTTTCTCATGTGCTACCTACATGTACAAAACCTTATTCCTAAATGCATATTTTGTTCTGAAACTTGTCCTTTATATGTTGTGTATCACCATCTCTGGAGAGTTTTATCTGATTGATGTATAAATTACTTTTAATTTTACAGAATATTATTGTTATACTGAATTTATTATTATATAAATAACTTAATTTTACAGAATCATCTATCAACGCACATCCACAAGTTGAGGAGGAGGATGTGACCTTCCAGATTTCTGAAGTACTGAAACATGCACCAAACAGGCCTGGTGGATCTAGGTACAAGGTAAAATAATTTAATTTTTTTTTTTTTTTTTTTTACTAATTGTCCGATATATATATATATATATATATATATATATATATATATATATATATATATATATATATATATATATATATATATATATATATATATATGTCGTACCTAATAGCCAGAACGCACTTATCTGCCTACTATACAAGGCCCGATTTGCCTAATAAGCCAAGTTTTCATGAATTAATGTTTTTTCGACTACCTAACCTACCTAACCTAACCTAACCTAACCTAACTTTTTCTGCTACCTAACCGAACCTAACCTATGAAGATAGGTTAGGTTAGGTTAGGTAGGGTTGGTTAGGTTCGATCATATATCTACGTTAATTTTAACTCCATTAAAAAAAAATTGACCTCATACATAATGAAATGGGTAGCTTTATCATTTCATAAGAAAAAAATTAGAGAAAATATATTAATTCATGAAAACTTGGCTTATTAGGCAAATTGGGCCTTGCATAGTAGGCTGATAAGTGCGTTCTGGCTACTAGGTACGACATATATATATATATATATATATATATATATATATATATATATATATATGTCGTACCTAGTAGCCAGAACTCACTTCTCAGCCTACTATTCAAGGCCCGATTTGCCTAATAAGCCTAGTTTTCCTGAATTAATATATTTACTATAATTTTTTCCTTATGAAATGATAAAGCAACCCTTTTCTCTATGTATGAGGTCAATTTTTTTTTATTGGAGTTAAAATTAACGTAGATATATGACCGAACCTAACCAACCCTACCTAACCTTACCTAACCTATATTTATAGGTAAGGTTAGGTTAGGTAGCCAAAAAAAGCTAGGTTAGGTTAGGTTAGGTAGGTTAGGTAGACGAAAAAACATTAATTCATGAAAACTTGGCTTATTAGGCAAATCGGGCCTTGAATAGTAGGCTGAGAAGTGCGTTCTGGCTATTAGGTACGACATATATATATATATATATATATATATATATATATATATATATATATATATAGTAGCCAGAACGCACTTCTCAGCCTACTATGCAAGGCCCGATTTGCCTAATAAGCCAAGTTTTCCTGGATTAATATATTTTCTCTAATTTTTTTCTTATGAAATGATAAAGATACCCATTTCATTATGTATGAGGTCAATTTTTTTTTATTGGAGTTAAAATTAACGTAGATATATGACTGAACCTAACCAACCCTACCTATCTTTATAGGTTAGGTTAGGTTAGGTTAGGTAGCCGAAAATGTTAGGTTAGGTAGTCGAAAAACAATTAATTCATGAAAACTTGGCTTATTAGGCAAATCGGGCCTTGCATAGTAGGCTGAGAAGTGCGTTCTGGCTACTAGGTACGACATATATATATATATATTTATATATATTTATTTTTATATATATATATATATATATATATATATATATATATATATATATATATATATATATATATATATATATATAAATATATATACATATATATATATATATATATATATATATATATATATTTATATATATATATATATATATATATATATATATATATATATATATATATATAAAAATAAATATATATAAATATATATATAATGTGTCGTACCTAGTAGCCAGAACGCACATCTCAGCCTACTATGCAAGGCCCGATTTGCCTAATAAGCCAAGTTTTCATGAATTAATGTTTTTTCGACTACCTAACCTAACATTTTCAGCTACCTAACCTAACCTATAAAGATAGGTTAGGTAGGGTTGGTTAGGTTCGGTCATATATCTATATTAATTTTAACTCCAATAAAAAAAGAATTGACCTCCTACATAATGAAATGGATAGCTTTATGCTATCCATGTATTTAAACGCAATTCTAAAGTTAGAAAGCGTAGCATAGGCTCCTCGCACAATATTCTTTATGTGGTCCTCAGGTGATAGTTTTCTATCTAGAACCACCCCTAGATCTCTTTCTTTATCAGAATTCTTTAAAGATTTCTCACATAATATATAGGTTGTGTGGGGTCTATGTTCTCCTGTTCCACATTCCATAACATGGCATTTATTAACATTAAATTCCATTTGCCAAGTGGTGCTCCATATACTTATTTTATCCAGGTTTTCTTGAAGGGCATGACAATCATCTAAATTTCTTATCCTTCCAATTATCTTAGCATCATCAGCAAACATGTTCATGTAATTCTGTATACCAACTGGTAGATCATTTATGTAGACAATAAACATCACTGGTGCAAGAACTGAACCCTGTGGTACTCCACTTGTGACATTTCTCCAGTCCGATACATTGCCTCTGATTACTGCCCTCATTTTTCTATCAGTCAGAAAATTTTTCATCCATGTTAGAAGCTTACCTGTCACCCCTCCAATATTTTCCAGTTTCCAGAACAACCTCTCTATGTGGAACTCTGTCGAATGCCTTTTTTTAGGTCCAGATAGATGCAGTCAACCCAACCATCTCTTTCCTGTAATATATCTGTTGCTCGATCATAGAAACTGAGTAAATTCGATACACAGGATCTTCCAAATCGAAAACCATACTGTCTGTCTGAAATTATATCATTTCTCTCCAGGTGTTCTACCCATTTAGTTGTAATTATTTTTTCCAATATTCCAATTCCAATTTTTTCCAATAATGTGTGTGTGTGTATGTATATTTGTGTTGTTGAATATGACCGAAAGTCATAGTCTTTCTGCCCCTCTCCTTACTGCTATTGTTGTTTCTCGCATCTTTGTATTGCTTGTATGTTTGGGCAATTTTTCCCTTTTTCCTAGTTCTGCATCTCTGCTTTAGTATAAATTTTGTTGTGCCATTATCATATATTTCACAAAACTTGACATACATCTCATTTACTTTGTGTCCTAACAGCAAGTGTTTGTCAAATTCCTTAAGGAAATATCTGAGTTCCCCATAATGACCTCTCCACAAGTCAGGTTTTTCAACTGCTTCAAGCTCATTTTCTTCCAGATTATAATGCATTGCATACTTTATTCCCAAAAAGACATGGTCACTTTTACCCAATGACAATGTCACTTGGGTAAAAGGAGGGAGGTACTGAAAGGAGGAAAAGGGAGGTACCAAAGGAGGGAGGTACAGAATGATAAATATATCTTTCTCTCTCCTGGTAAATATAATATCCAGCATGGAGGGAACATCCCCTTCCCTCATCCTCGTAGCTTGTTTAACATGTAGAAACATGAATGTTTACAGGGTGAGGTTTACGAAATTATATCATATATATATATATATATATATATATATATATATATATATATATATATATATATATATATATATATATATATATATATATATATATATATATATAAAGTTTGTGTGTGTAATTTATATAAATAAATAATTAAATATTAATTTTGTTAATATCTTTTCAGGGAAAACTTGCAAGTACAATTCGTATACAAGAGGGGCAACAAGAGCCAGAGGATGTCTACTAAGAAAATATATGTCTTTATCCTCACACTCTTGATATATGGTCTTCTCTGGTCTCTTTATTTTCTCTCCTCACAAATGTCCCTTTTTTTTATTTCTTTTACGTTTCTCTCCTGTTTTTCTTGTCTTTTAATCTCTCCTTTCCTCCTCTCTTCCTTTACTTTTTATATTTGTGGTATTCATTTATGTCATTTTTATCTTGTATATTTTTCTTGTATCTTTTTCTTATCTTGTGTTTCTCTTCCCCTTCTCTTCAATGATTTCTCATTTCTCTCCTCTCTCTGTTGTTTCTGTTCTGTCTTCTCTCTCCTTGCCTTAATTTTGTTCTGTCTCCTCTTTTGTTGTGTGTGTGTCTTTCTGTCTCTGTCTGTCTGTCTCTCTCTTTCTCTCTCTCCCTCTCTTTCTTTCTCTCTTTCTCTCGCTCTCTCTCTGGCTCTCTTGCTCTCTCTCTCTCTCTCTGGCTCTCTCTATCGCTCTCTCGCTCTCTCTCGCTCTCTCTCTCTGGCTCTCTTGCTCTCTCTCTCTCTGGCTCTCTCTCTCTCTGGCTCTCTTGCTCTCTCTCTGGCTCTCTCTCTCTCACTCTCTCTCTCTGGCTCTCTTGCTCTCTCTCTCTCTCTCTCTGGCTCTTCTCTCTCTCTGGCTCTCTCTCTGGCTCTGGCTCTCTCTCTCTCTCTGGCTCTTCTCTCTCTCTGGCTCTGGCTCTCTCTCTCTCTCTGGCTCTGGCTCTCTCTCTCTTTCTGGCTCTCTCTTTCTCTCTGGCTCTCTCTCTCTCTCTGGCTCTGGCTCTCTCTCTCTCTGGCTCTCTCTCTCTCTCTCTCTTTCTCTCTTTCTCTAGCTCTCTCGCTCTCGCTCTCTCTGGCTCTCGCTCTCTCTGGCTCTCTCTTCCTCTTTCTCTGGCTCTCTCTCTCTCTTTCTCTGGCTCTCTCGCTCTCTCTGGCTCTCGCTCTCTCTGGCTCTCTCTCTCTCTGGCTCTCTCTCTGGCTCTCTCTCTCTCTGGCTCTCTCTCTCTCTGGCTCTCTCTCTCTCTGGCTCTCTCTCTCTCTGGCTCTCTCTCTCTGGCTCTCTCTCTCTCTCTGGCTCTGGCTCACGCGCTCTCTCTGGCTCTGGCTCACGCTCTCTCTCTGGCTCTCATATTTCATTTGATTTAAAAATGTCTGAGATTTTTACTTAATCTAAGTTATATTGCATGGTGCTAATATGAATATTATACACGACTGTTTTTTCTTTTCTTTCTCTCTCTCTTTCTCCCTTTCTTTCTTTCTCTTTCTTTCCTTCTCTCTCTCTTTTTCTTTCTCCCTGAATATTATACTTGACTGTGTTTACATTCACTTGTAGATTTTTATTTTTAGTTAATTTGTCCTAAACTTTTGATTAATAGATTTTTATTATTAGTCATAGAAAAACTATAGTGTTATATGTATACTCGGAAAATTTTACTTGTTTTAGTTTTAAGTAACAATAACTGCTTGTAACGTCAGACTGATCTCAGCATGACATGAATCACAGGCTGCTTGATCACAAAATCTATTGTGTTCACATATTGCATATATAGATTTTTATAGATTTTTAAATTTTTACTTTTATATTCTGTTATAGATATAGTCTATATATTTCGAGCTATTACATTTATTTTGTTGTATTACTCATTCTTAATTAAATAAATATAATATTTTAATTCTCTTTTTGTACCCTATTTATTTGTAATTTACACATACATATATAGGATGTCCATTTCTTTCTCAGATATGTCTTCTTTCTTTCTCTCCCTTTCTATTTCAGATATGAATTAAAAAATTATTATACCCTAATTTACCCTAAACGTTTTAATGTAGGTAATTAAAAGATTATAAAAAAGTTTTTAGAAATGTTAATTATTTACGTTCTAAGGTTGTATATAAAAGTTCTCAAAAAACCTTTTCTAAACGTAATTATAAACGTGCTGAAAACAATGAAATGTCGTTTTTAGGATGTTTTAAAAACATGAAAATGTTTGCTGGGTTTGCTTCCATTCTGTCTAAATTTGGTGGCCTATATATAACTCCTATTATACTATTATTTGCTTTTTCGTTTAATTCTATCCAAATAGCTTCTGTGTGTGGCTCAGATTTGATTCCCTATTTGAGACTACATTTCAAATTGTCCCTAACGTATATGGCTACTCCCCCTCCTCGTCTAATATATCTATCTGTGTGAAATAGTTTAAATCCATTTATTTGATATTCAGCTAATAGTTCTCTATTTTCTACATTCATCCACGTTTCGGTAAGTGCAATAATATCTATTTTTTCTGTGCAGACAAGAGCATTTAATTTGTTAATTTTATTTCTTAGACTTATGCTGTTAGTGTAATATACCCTAAGTGAATTGTTATTTTGAGGCCCTTTTCTTTCCCTGATCATTTTGCCAATTCTTTTCTCCCACGAACACATACTTTTATTACCTCCTTCCTCCAAATCAATTCCCATACCACTATCTACTAACAGTTTAAACCCAAACAAACACCTCTAACCACTGGTTCCAACGAGTTCGCAACAGCAACAACCCCAGCCCTCGATAGATGCACCCCATCACGAGCATACATTTAATTTCTTCCATAGAAGTGTTCCCAGTTGTCTATGAAAGATATTGCATTTGATTTGCAATATCTTTCCAGCCGGCAGTTGACACCAAGTGCCCTCGACATCCATTAATTTCCCACTCCCTTTCTTGGAAGAATGCCACATATGATCGGGATTCCTCCCTTGCTCCTAACTAATTCTATTGCTGTCTTGAATCTCTGTATTAGTTTCTCACTCCTAACTCGCCCAACATCATTACCCCCTGCACTAATACAAACAATGGGTTTGTTCCCATTTCCCTTCATAATATCTTTCATGTTTCCAACAATATCACCAATACCAGCTCCTGGATAGCAAACCCTTAACCTGTTGCCCTTATCTCTGGCACAAAACGTTGTCTAAATACCTCACTAAACTTATTATACCTCAATATGATAAGTTTAGATTTAGGAAAGACTTGGGTAAATACTGGTTCGGTAACAGGGTTGTTGATTTGTGGAACCAATTACCGCGTAACGTGGTGGAGGTGGGGTTCCTCGATTGTTTCAAGCGCGGGTTGGACAAGTATATGAGTGGGATTGGGTGGTTTTAGACAGGAGCTGTCTCGTATGGGCCAATAGGCCTTCTGCAGTTACCTTTGTTCTTATGTTCTTATTCTTTTTCTGGTTGCCTTCAATGGTCTTCTTTCCTCTCTTCCTTCGGACATCTTCTCTGCTCTGTATGTCGATGATCTTACCCTTTGCTGTCAGGGTGATGATTTGCCTCTCTTTCAACGCTGGCTTCAACTTGCGACTGATGTCGTGTCGTCTTGGGCCTCCGATCATGGCTTCAAGTTCTCTACTACCAAGACTTGTGCCATGACTTTTACTCAGAACGGATCGTTTTTCGTCCCTCTTTGTCACTTTATGGTCATCCCTGGAGTACAAAGATTCCGTGAAGCTTTTGGGGTTATTCTTTGACACATCAGAGGTCCGCGGTTGTTCAACGTCCTCCCAGCGAGTATAAGAAATATTGCCGGAACAACCGTGGACATCTTCAAGAGAAAACTAGATTTATTCCTCCAAGGAGTGCCGGACCAACCGGGCTGTGGTGGGTATGTGGGCCTGCGGGCCGCTCCAAGCAACAGCCTAGTGGACCAAACTCTCACAAGTCAAGCCTGGCCTCGGGCCGGGCTTGGGGAGTAGAAGAACTCCCAGAACCCCATCAACCAGGTATCAACCAGGTAACTCGTTTGTCTTGGTCTCCCCATATCTCTTACCTCCGTGTTGAGTACTCTAAGGCCCTTACCCTCCTTCAGGTATTGTCCCATGCTTCTTGGGGAGCGGATGGCGCACTCTCCTCGCTTTACATTCCTCTCTCGTCCTGTCTAAGCTCGATTATGGTTGCCCTGCTTACTTGTCTGCTTCTCCTTCTACTCTTCGCCATCTTGATGCTTTGCACCATACTGGGTTGTGCCTCAGTTCTGGTGCCCTTCATTTTACTCCCATCCTCTTCTTGTATGTTGACACTGGCTTCCTATCTCTCCAGGACCACCATGATCACTACTTATTTATTTATTTATTTATGCATATACAAGAATGTACATAAGGAATGTGAGGATACAATTATGGTAATTACAGTCTTGTAAAGCCACTAGCACGCGCAGCGTTTCGGGCAGGTCCTTAATCTAAGAAAATTTTAAGGAGGTAAATACTTGCAAAATTTATAGACAAAAAAATGATAACAGATTACATGGAATGAAAAAAAAAAAAGATGAGAGAAAATTATAGGTACAGTATATTAAAGCACATAGGTAGCTATGATTGATTGCAATGACAGCTTAAAATGGTAGTTGACAACAAATTGGTAGGCACAATACAGCAGAAACAATATAAGATTGATTGCAATGACAGCTTGAATGGTAGTTGACAAAAATTGGTAGTCACAATACAGCATATGGCTAGCACATAAAACAAGACAGCAATGAACACAATGATAAGGTTGTTTGATATTACATAAAAATTAGGAGATTGGGTACCACTAGGTACAGAGCAAATTAAAGCTCAGTGTAGGAAACTAAATAGATGAAGTTAGGTACTTTTTGGTTTTGCTTTTAAATAAGGCAAAAGTTTTACAGTTTTTCAATTCACTAGGGAGTGAGTTCCATAGACTAGGTCCCTTAATTTGCATAGAGTGTTTACACAGATTAAGTTTGACCCTGGGGATATCAAAGAGATATTTATTTCTGGTGTGGTGATAATGGGTCCTATTACATCTGTCCAGGGAGAGTTTCAGAGCATGGTTTGCATTTAAGAACAGGGTTTTGTAAATGTAGTTGACACAAGAGAATGTGTGGAGGGAGTTAATATTTAGCAAGTTTAGAGATTTAAACTACTGTCTTCGCTATCTTGCGCGGTCCTTGCAACATCCTTCCTCTCTCCTCTGTCGTGCTTTAACTTTTACCCCTCCTGTGGTTCCTGTTCCTCTTCACCACCTCCCTCTTTCTGTCTGGTTATCTTACTTACAGGATTCTCTTTCCGTTCATATTTCTAATATTTCTCCTCGTGTTGTTCCCCACGCCCCACAGGGGGCTTGGGGCTCGACCCAACCACAGAAGAGGAAGGGGAGCGGGGGAGTAGTCCAGTCTGGGCCCAGTGTAGCGGGGGCTACAGAGCCCAGTCTTCCAACACAGTCTGACTCAGGGGCCTGGTCACCCCCCCCCCCCCATGAGGCTGGGAAAGAGAAGTCGTTTCATTATCCATGCAGCAGTCTTTCTAAAAGTTTGGGGCCTGGATCCAAGGCATACCACCTACCAGGGCAGCCAGGGAGGCTGAGGGCGGGCCAGTGCAGGAAGGGTGCATCGTCCCCAGCGGTGCCCCCCCCCCCTTTTTAACAAGGAGTCCTACTGCATAGTTCATTCTCCCACACTGGTGCAAAGACCCCACTCCCCCTATTGCCCCAGTCTGGACACCCAGCCACCCACTCAGGGCTACCCCTCCAGCGGGCAGTCCAATGGCTCACAAGACCCCTACCTGGTGCCCATCTGCATGTACAACACACAAAGAGGGGACAGGAGAGGGGGCAAAGGCAACCCTCACTAGTCCCAGGGTGGTGTACGTGAGCCCCTCACCACGACAAGGCGACACCACAGAGGGAAGAGGCGAGAAGAGCAGATGTACTCCTGAATAGAGCATCTGGCACCAAGAGTTACGGAAGACGGAAGGGACCTATCAAAAGTGATTTTCATTACACAAAGAGACTGGCCATGACGACCACGAGGGAGGGCGAGTAACATATTAATATGGAGGATAGAATGGCCTTGGGCCTCAAGGATATGTTTATTATGGTAGTCTTTAAGTTCATTATCACCAGTCGCTACATGGTATGGAAGAATAACTGTGCCAATCCTGGCATTTATTTAACCAGGCATTTTTTGATATTCGAACCAGTGTCTCCCCAATGAAGAACAATGAGGCTAAGTGAACAGCTGCTTCCTGAGGAGCTGCAACAACACGTGTACCAGTATGGGTGGGGTTAAAAGTGACAAAGGTATCCAACAAATCAACTAGAGTAGGAGTAATTAGGTCAAGTGGAGGAGTAGGTCTGTATATTAAAGAGAAGCTGGAATGCACAGAGCTCCTGAACTTGACCAATGAGGTGGTAGAGGTACTTGGAATCATGGTAGAGAATATAGATCTAATTATTATTCTAATATACAAACCGCCAGATGCAACAGTTGAGGAATTCACTGAGCAGATCCACAAAATAGATAATAGCCTTGATAACCTAGCAAACCCAGTACCAGATTTTATCTTCCTTGGAGACCTCAATCTACCCAGTTTACATTGGAGAATAGTAAACAATAATACTATAGCATGAAATCAACTTGGAAATAACGAATCACAGGTCAGAGAACTACTGAGATTCTGTGACAAATTCTCTCTCAGTCAGCAGATTACAGAACCGACTAGGAATGAGAACACACTAGACCTCATATTCACCAACAATGATGATAGCTAATCAGAGACATTACTGTCTCGGACACTACGTACTCGGACCACAAGCTCATTGAAGTGCAAACTAACATTAATAACGGTAGTAGGGCCAAGAGAAACAACAAGCGAGAAGGGCTATTCAATAAATTAAATTTTAATAATAAAAGGATAGACTCGGAGAAAATAAACAAGGAACTTACAACATTCAATGGGAAAATGTTTAAGTAATAAAAATCATACACAAGGTCCAACGTAGAAAGAGAACGCAGACGACATTACAAAAGAAGAAAAAATTTAACAGAAATGCTGAAGCAGACACGACTTTCCATACAAAGAAGGAATAATTTAAACAGGGAGATTGAAGAAATCAAACAGAGACTGAAGCATTCATATCAGATTGAAGAACGGCAACTAAAACAGAAAGCAATTCAAGAAATAAAGAAAAACCCAAAATATTTCTTCACATATGCTAAATCAAAAGCAAAAACCACTGCCAGTATTGGACCTATTCGTACTAGTGAAGGTTCATACACTGAGGATGACAAAGAAATTAGTTAAATCCTAAAAAAGCAATATGAGGACATGTTTAGCACCCCGATACACAACATGAAAGTGGAAGATCCGGACAACTTCTTTACGCGTGATATACAAACCCCTGTAAATATAATTGATATCAACACGAGCGTGCCAGGTTTTGAAAGAGAAATTGACAATATGCCCATGCACTCAGCCTTGGGTTCAGACTCATGGAATTCAATATTTATAATGAAATTCAAAGTGCCAGTAGCACAGGCATTCAGTATAGTGTGGAGGAAGAGCTTGGACACGGGGGAGATACCAGATGAGCTTAAAGCAGCAGACATATCCCCTCTACACAAGGGAGGTAGCAAAGCATTGGCAAAGAATTATAGACCAGTTGCACTAACGTCCCACATAATAAAAGTACTGTATTTGAGAGAGTGACCAGGAGTCAGGTCACTAGTTTCATGGAGACCAATGACATCCACAATCCAGGCCAACATGGATTTAGAGCAGGAAGGTCATGCCTCTCACAGATACTTGACCATTACGACAAAATCACTGAGGCATTAGAAGAAAAACAGAGTTCAGATGTAGTATACACAGATTCGCAAAGGCATTCGATAAATGTGACCATGAAGTGATAGCACACAAAATGAGGTCAATGGAAATAACTGGTAAAGTAGGACGCTGGATACTCAGTTTTCTGTCGAACAGACCAGAGAGAGTAACAGTTAACCATATAAAATCGAGTCCAAGCGCAGTTAAAAGCTGCAGTACCTCAAGGTACAGTCCTTGCACCATGGCTTTTCCTTATTCTCATATCATATATTGACTCAAATACAAGGCACAGCTTTGTATCATCCTTTGCAGATGACACAAAAATCAGCATGAAAATTACCTCTGCTGAAGATATTGAAAAACTACAAGCAGATATTAATAAAGTTTTCGACTGGGCAACAGAAAATAACGTGATGTTTAACAGCGATAAATTCCAGGTACTAAGATACAGTAAAAGTGAGAACCTTAAACTTAATACAGGGTACAAAACACAATCAAATTTGCCCATAGCAGGAAAGAAACATGTAAAGGATTTGGGAATAATGATGTCTGATGACCTAAATTTTAGGGAGCATAACCAAGCAAATATTGAGGCAGACAGGATAATGATAGGATGGATTACGAGAACTTTCAAATCCAGGGATCCCATCACAATGGTTGTACTCTTGAAATCACTTGTGCTGTCCCATCTTGAGTACTGCTCAGTACTCACTTCCCCATTTAGAGCAGGAGAGATTGCTGAAATAGAGGGAGTACAAAAAACATTTACGGGATACATAAACGAGATAAAGCATCTAAATTATTGGGATCGTCTCAAAGCTCTCCGAATGTACTCACTAGGAAGACGATGGGAGAAATATTAAATAATATACAAGTGGGAAAATACTGGAGGGCCATGTCCCAAATCTGCACAGTAAAATAACAACATACTGGAGTGAACAATATGGTAGAAAATGCAGAGTACTGTACAATCAGTGAAGAGCAGGGGTGCCATAGGCACAATTAGAGAGAACTATATAAACATCAGAGGTCCATGGTTGTTCAACATCCTCCCAGCGAGCATAAGAAATATTGCCGGAACAACCGTGGACATCTTCAAGAGGAAACTAGATAGTTTCCTCCAACGAGTGCCAGACCAACCGGGCTGCGATGGGTATGTGGGCCTGCGAGCTGCTGCAAGCAACAGCCTAGTGGACCAAACTCTCACAAGTTAAGCCTGGCCTCGGGCCGGGCTTAGGGAGTAGAATAACCCCCAGAACCCCATCAACCAGGTATCAACTAGGTGTTTATGGATGAATAAATCATCAGGACGAGTAGAATTAACATGACCGAGATTAAAATACTTAGTCCATGTAGCAGGACCAAACAAAGCTTGGAAAGTATTAGAACCGGAAGGAATTGTGCGAGTGTGACTGCAAAGAGGACGGCACCGAGCACCCTCAGTAAGAGAGGGGGTAAAAGGCGCAGTTGTTACAATGAGAGATGAAGCCACTCCATGTGATGAGGTGGTCATCACTGGGGGGTTGGGGCTCAACCCTGCCACAGAGGTAGAAGGGGAGCAGAGAGGGGTAGTTGGGACCTGGTAGACCAAGCTCTCACAAGTCAAGCCTGGCCTCGGGGACTAGAAAGACTCCAAAAACACCATCAAGCAGGGAAAGTCTGGAGCTGCTTGGTCTGGGACCAAAGTAGCTGGGGATTACAGAGCCCGGCTTTCCATCACAGTCCGACTCGGGGCCCTGGTCTCCCACTCCACATCTGAGAAGTTAAAAATAAGGGTCAGATATCATGCATGTAAATGAACAGGTAAACATATCATCAACAAACAAGCCGCACAATTAGAGGATAGGACACCTGATAAGACGTGGGCCACCCCCCCCAGGGGTGCATCGTGGATATATGCCCTGCAATCACCACTTTAAGAACCATCAGTCCGTCAAGGTTGGGCTCAGCTACGAAGGAAAAGAGTGACAATAAAAGTGTCCCTTTGCTCAACAGTTTCGGGTACCACAGTTTTACGGGCAGGAGACTGTGCCTCACCTAACATCCAGTGTCAAAACAGAAGACGACATCTAAAAGAATGATCAAGAATAGCAAAAAGTCGCCAGGAAATAGCAATTAAAAAGGAGAATTGGGAAGGAAAAATTAAACTTAGTAGGAAAAAGCATTCAGCACAATTAGTGAAGAAGGCAGCAGGAGTATAAGGCTTCAAAAGGACTGAGGACACTTTCCCATGGAACATCACACTCTAGCATCCACCAACCAAGCCCCCTCAAAATGGAAATGGGCTGGAAAGGGAGGGAAGAGATGAAAAAGACGAGAGGGCAAAGAATACTGCCCGGTGGGACACCAGTGTTAATGGGTAGAGTGGGAAAATTGGAATCATTCACAGAGATATACTGGAGTCTGTCACTGAGGTAAGATTGTAGGTATTGGAGGGAGTGACTTCTTACTCCGTAATGTTGCAATTTAAGAAAGTTTTTGTGTTTACAGTGTCAAAAAGTCTTATGTAGGTCAACAAATAAATGAATAAGGTACTCATTTTTTCCAAGAGCTGCATATATGAAATTAATCAAACTAACCAGGCATGATTGGTCCTTTTTTGGGCCTGAAGCCATTATGGCAAGAACTTAATATAAACAGGAGTAAGGCTGCATGTAAATTAAGTCTTTAAAATATTTTAGACAAAATCGGCAGAATTGATATTGGTCTATAATTGTTGACTTCAGTGAGATTGCTGCTTTTATGGACTAGGGTTACTCTTGTTTTTTTTTCTCAAATTATCAGGAAAGGTTTAGAGTTCAAATAATTTGTTGTAGAGCAATGCAATGGCTGGAGCTAAAAATCTACAGGCTTTATTTGTAAATTAGGGTTGGTATCTCAACATACAGTATCTATGAATGTGGTTCATTCATCCACTGCAAATTACCTCAAGCTTATCATCACCCAACGAAAATCTGCTATCAGAGCAATAAAACGGTCTTCAAAAAACACATAGCCTCTCTGTTTAAATCCCTGAACATGCTACATATACACTCGCTGTACACATTCTCTTGTGCTATTTACAATACAAAACCTTGTTCCTAAATTCAACCTAAAATAAACCCACATTCAACACATAACTAAGAAAGTCTCTAAGACAGTTGGTATACTCTCCAAAATCAGATATTATGTTCCTAACTCTGCTCTCCTCTCACTATATTATGCACTAATCTACCCCTAGCTTAATTATGGTATCTGTGCATGGGGGTCTACCACTGCAAACCACCTTAAGCCCATCATCACACAGCAAAAATCTGTTATCAGAATGATAACTAACTCTGCTTTCAGACAACACTCAGCTCCCTTGTTTAAATCCCTAAGCTTGCTAAATATTAACTCCCTCCACACATTCTCTTGTGTCAACTACATTTACAAAACCCTGTTCTTAAATGCAAACCATGCTCTGAAACTCTCCCTGGACAGATGTAATAGGACCCATTATCACCACACCAGAAATATATATCTCTTTGATATCCCCAGGGTCAAACTTAATCTGTGTAAACACTCTATGCAAATTAAGGGACCTAGTCTATGGAACTCACTCCCTAGTGAATTGAAAAAACTGTAAAACTTTTGCCTTATTTAAAAGCAAAACCAAAAAGTACCTAACTTCATCTTCTTAGTTTCCTACACTGAGCTTTAAATTTGCTCTGTACCTAGTGTTACCCAATCTCCTAATTTTTATGTAATATCAAACAACCTTATCATTGTGTTCATTGCTGTCTTCTTTTATGTGCTAGCCATATGCTGTATTGTGACTACCAATTTTTGTCAACTACCATTCAAGCTGTCATTGCAATCAATCTTATATTGTTTCTGCTGTATTGTGCCTACCAATTTTTGTCAACTACCATTCAAGCTGTCATTGCAATCAATCTTAGCTACCTATGTGCTTTAATATACTGTACCTACAATTTTCTCTCATCTTTTTTTTTCATTTCAGGTAACTGTTATCATTTTTTTGTCTATAAATTTTGCAAGTATTTACCTCCTTAAAATTTTCTTAGATTAAGGACCTGCCTAAAACGCTGCACGTGCTAGTGGCTTTACAAGACTGTAATTACCATATTTGTATCCTCACATTCCTAATGTACATTCTTGTATATGCATAAATAAATAAATAAATAAATAAATAAATAAATAAATAAATAAATGCTAACCCTGATCTGAAACTCTCTATTGATAGATGTAATAGAACCCACAAGCCCCACAACATAAATAAATATCTCTTTGATATAAATTTTTTATATAAACTGAGTCAGGCTAATATAATTGCCAATCACGCTAATATAACTTTGAATCAGGCATTTTCACCAACAGGGTTATTCATCAATGGAACTGCCTATCCACCAAAGCCATAACTGCCAAAACTGTGCAGAATTTCAAAATATACCTGGAAAAAATCATGAAGGCAAATGGTTGGGAGGGAACCTTCAACAAGCCGACGACTTCCTGTTCTCATTGAGGCCACTCGGGTTAGTGGCCCTCAGGTAAATCGGGTAAAATATTATTCCCAGACAATTACAGTACAGTATAACTTATAAAGTTAGGCTAGAGTAATAAATTTCTGGTAAATTTAGAGTGATAAATTTCTAGAGTAATATAAATTTAAATTTCATATTAACTTGACTGACAGCTATAAATGCCAATCAGCCTTCAATATACTCTTCGGTGAAATATTTATAATCAAGAATAGAACTCATAAATAGGCTTAAACAAAAAATGAAAAATGGACACCAGTTTGCATATGAATCTGATGAGAAAATTCCTTGATTAATATACATTTCCTTACCAATCAAATGGTCTCACCTTAAGTACATCTCAGATTGTCTTCTTCACCAACTCCAATGCTAAATAAAAAAAAAAAAATATTACAACAAAAATGTCCATAACTTAGCTACAGAGTATATTACATTTTAAATAAATTTCCACAGAAAACAAAAAAAGGAAGCACATTATTTACATAACTATGAAGAAAAACATTTAAATCCTTGTTTTACCTTTGCTAAATTAAAGAGATATTTCTATACTTATAAGTAATTTTGAGCTTTCCTAGCGACAGCTTCTCTAGTTCTTGCTTGGTCATCTAAGTTTCATAAAAGAACAATATAATATCTTCAGATCTTTACCTTTCATTGTGAAGTGTATTTCTCAAACGAAATATAATTACCTCTGAAGAACATCCAACTGACATTGTGATAGCACACTGTTAGATTAAAGGTGAGTTAATATACCATTATGTGCCTCATTATCCTTCAACATTCTCTTAATTATCTTCCACACTCAAAGTGTTTAGCCTATTATCTGCATGTATCATCTTGTGCCTCTTCATATGTCCAGGACGACTGAATCCTTTCCCACACACTGGACATTCATGTGGTTTGTCACCTGAATGCACTAACATGTGCTGTATTATAGTTCCACGTAATCTAAATTTTTTGCCACACTCGGCACATTGAAAAGGTCTCTCATCCGCATGAACCTTCATGTGAGTCTTCATACTTCCACGATGGCTGAATCTCTTCCCACACTCTGGACATTCATGTGGCTTGTCACCTGAATGCACTAACATGTGCCTTATTATAGTTCCACGTTCTCTAAACTTTTTGCCACACTCGGCACATTGAAAAGGTCTCTCATCCGCATGCACCTTCATGTGAGTCTTCATATGTCCACGCTCACTGAATCTCTTCCCACACTCTGGACACTCGTGAGGTTTCTCACCTGAATGCACAAACATGTGAGTCTTCACATATCCTGGACTGGTGAATACCTTCAGACACTGTGGACACTGGCGAGTCTTCATCTTCTTTATGTTAGGTGCATCACCTGAATGTACTAACATGTGCTTTATTATATTTCCACGTTCTCTAAATTTTTTGTCACACTCGGCACATTGAAAAGGCCTCTCAGCCGCATGCACCATCCTGTGCCTCTTCATATTGCCAAGACGACTGAATTTCTTCCCACACTCTGGACACTCGTGAGGTTTATCTCCTGAATGCACTAACATGTGAGTCTTCACATGTGCAGGACAGGTGAATACCTTCTGACACTGTGGACACTGGTGAGTCTTCATCTTCTTTATGACAGGTGCAGTTTGTGTGAAGGTTTTCTCCCCCGGATGTTGGGAGAAGCGTCAAGGCTTGAGTGTTGTTTCTTAGAGTTAGACTTGATGTGAGCACTTGGCGGTCAATGGTGGTGCTTCTTCTTTATGATAGGTGCAGTTTGTGTCAAGGTTTTCCCTTAATGCTCGTGCTGGACATCACCGGCGGATGCTGCTAAAATGGTGGCGGTTGTTTACCCTCTCATCACCTTAGCGTTCCAATGTTTTTGTTTGGTTCTACATATCATTTTTCCAACCTCTTATTTTTGTTTATATCTAGTCATTTAAAATTAACACTTGTATTTATTTTCATGTTTTTGAATCAAAGAATGTGCTTGGAATTGTTTCTTTAAACATAATGCCACACGATTATACTTTTTTGAAGGAAACAGCTCTCCCATAGTGGATGTGTTCTGAACCTTAATGGAATTCGACCCATGTATCAATCGGGTCAACCTTAAATGGCGTTTCCAAAATGGTTGCCCATGTTGGAAACAGGAACTATATGTCAAAACTTTTCGAGGACAATATTTAGAGTAAAACTGAAGGTATTTGTAACGGTATAAAAGTGGCATACTTAATGGCTCGTAGAGCTGGAAACCCGCAATATTCATTTCAAAACAATGTTTATTTCACGCAGATTCCTTAATAAACGTAAGAGTTTTATGTCTCAAGAAAGATAGAAACATAAGCTTCATTTTCTGAGGTTGGAAGAAAACGTGCTCAGATTGGGGACTTGTTTATTTTATAAATGGTAAATAATAAATTAATATATAATAAATTAGTAAATAATAAATTAATAAATAATAAATTAATTATTATTATATAATAAATAATAATAAAATAGTATAATGATAAGCAATTATTTTTAATGAATCAAATAGCTAATTAGGATGAATGATAAATAATTATTGACTAGTGCATAACAATAAAGTATTAAGGAATAATTATAATGAATAATCCTTAATGATAAAGTAGAAATCAATTACAATTAATAACTACATCCATAGGTAGTAAATGAAAGTTGCATTAATTTAATTACACTAATTACAATTCATGGGAATATTTCTTAGCTATCTGCAGGCTTATCACTTTGGGGGTTCCGGCGGAGCATCCCCAATCCCGCGAGGGCCAGCGGCGCGGAATCCCCAACCCCGAAGGGCAAACGCGGCGGCTGGCCGCTGTAACTAGGAATGTGTGTCGACCTCATGGGTGCAGTAGTCTGCCCTCGGGCTCCATCCCTTTTCCTTGTTCATCAATGGTGTACCTTGTGCGCCTTCCGTAGTCGGTTCTGGAAGTATTAAGGCAGTAAGGGTGGGCAGAAACGGGCATGCAGTATGAACGTGACGGGCAAGGAACCTACCCCTTAAGGGTACTGCTGGAATTTGTTTCTAAGAGGAGGGGGACATTTCCGGAAGCGAACTGGGCAAGTGGCATTAATGGATAAAGCCAGGGTTATACCCTGCAGAAACTCTGAAAAGGAACACTGGCACAGGGAATATCAGTGACTAGAGGGGAAAGGAAGAGAAAAAGATCTTCCAGGAAACTAGTCTGTACGAAGTAAGGTAACTACCAAACCGAGCAGAACTTTAGCGGGAAAAAACCCAGACAAGTAAAAAAGGTTGGGGAAAACCAGTTATCGTATCTGGGTCAAGGGCAGAAGTTAATCCAGGGGGAGGGATCTAGCAAGTAATAATTCATTTCAAAATAATCCAATAGAATAGTATAGAACGATAGAACAGCCCAACGATCAATATTTATATGACCACTATGTAACAATATCAAATCAATATAAAAATAGAACCATAAAACAATTATAAGAACAGGTCTTAAGGCGTAACTGCAACATGCTTGCGTCCAGAGTGACACGAATTATAAGGATGGTAACCGAGTCCGTTACAGTGATCTCCATTGAATGTTGGCCTCCGAAAGCATGTTAAGAGCTGAATAGTTAGCCTAAGAAACTGCCTTAAGAGGCGTAAATGAGTTTAGTCTGAGTGTCAATGAGCATTCTGCGAGCAGCAGTACCCCAAGAACTTCAAAATCTAGGGATCTGAGGCAAGAGAAATGGACACCAGGAAGGCTAGGGGTCCGTAAATGTAAAATAATTATTGTAATTAATATAGTAAAATAACAGAAATAAGGACGAAAATAGTAAACCAACTCCCAGACTCATAATAAATTACTACGGACGAGATGGAAATAAAAATTGAATGACAGTACTATAAATTAGTATAGCAACTAATGATGTGTGTGTGTGTGTGTGTGCAACTAATGCACACACACACACACATACATTCACAAGCAATAAATAGTACCTTACAAATATAACGAAGTTTTCACTAAAAAAATGTTAAAGAGAGACATAAGCACTAGAAGGATAGGGAAAAGCACAAAATACTCCTTCCAAACTACTAGGTCGCAGGACCATTAGCCGGCGAACAGGGCGGGCCTGCCCGCCCAGCTAAGGGCTCCACAGGGGTCCCGGCTAAGGGCGTAACGGACTGGCCCAGCTAATGGGCTTAGTGCGGGCCGACCGAGGTCATGGCGAAAAATGCCAGAGAAAACGATAACAAGTAAAGCAGAGGGAGGGTAGAAGTAAGGCGACTAAAACCCGGACCTAATAATAAAGAACTTAAATAAGTAGTAGTATGATACAGTAGGAACTGTATAAATAGATAAATAAGTAAATGTCCCACACTGGGGAGAAGGAAGTAAGCAGGGAAACCCTAACCTTAACAAACCAACAATAACGTAGCGTGCACAGCACGAACACTAGTGGTCAACAAGGGCAAAATAAGGGCTTAACAAACAACAGTTGCCAAATGTAAACTGTAAAATCCTGCCTCTGAACACCAGCAGCTGGACATTGGCAACTGGTGCATCAACATCTGCCAAAGATAAATAAGTAGTGGCAACTGGCCACCAGGGAAAACTTCGGTTATAAGTAGAAGTCCAACTGCAAAACAATTAGGGACCATATAGAACCTGGGAGCCAACAAGGGAATGGAGAGTATCTTCGGCCGCTGCCGAAGATACAAAATTAGCGGCAACGGGCCAAGGGGGAAACTGCAGCAGTAAGGGAAGTGCGACTGCAAAACAGAACATGCTCAAAATAATGCTGGAATGTACCTCTTTAGAGAAAACGGGATTAATGCATGAAGCTGAAATAAATTACAATCAAATACAATAAACTGAAAGGAGTGCTAATAGGCACAACGTCGGCCGGAACGCTTCTGCTGGAACTTCGGGGCTGGCGCGTCGGCAGCTGGACCCTTGGGAGCTGGAATGCAGTAGGATGGGCATTATCAGTTGGGATCGCTTCAACTGGAACATCAGGAACAACTTCAGCAGTAGCATGGGAGCTGGTCCAACAACCGCTGGACCATGTTCCACCTGAACAGCAGCAAGCTGGGACAGCAACAGCTGTACCCACAGCAGCTAGAACACCGACTGCCGGGAATGTCAGCAGCTGGAACACCAACAGCTGCAGCAGCTGGACATCAAAATTGAGCAACAACGTAGTAAGAGTGGCGGCTCGGACGCTGTGGGAAAAACCTGCTGGGATTGATATAAGAGGAAACTACCAGGGACTTTTACTGAACTAAATTAAAAATTAAAAATTTACTGTCTGCAAATTAATTCAACTAAAATCTCTAGCTAGGGTTGTAAATCCTAGATCCTCTTTTCCTAATGACAGACTGTGGGCTGTAAGGGACAGGTGGGGTGAATGACTTTGTTGATAGAAGTTCCAATCCACCTGTAGACAGGGATCTCACATCAGCTTGTATTTTATACAAGGATAAGATTTAATAAATTCAGTTATCTGACTGAACACTGGCTCTGTTTAAATCAGGGATTTAAACATACATAGTCTAACCTAGCACCATAACTTAACAGCCAATATGTACTTATACTATAAACAACAAATTAAATTGTAAAAGTATAATAAATGACCTTAAATGTAGTCTAAATACTGTTAAGTAAGTACTAGAAATTATATTCAATTAAATGAACTTATATGATAACTTAAAAATAACTAAACAAGCAATTGATAACTTAATTTATATATTCAAATATATATGCAGACATATTCAATTTATATGATTATGTAGTCAGCTTGACTGAATCCTTTTCCACACAATGGACACTCATGAGGCTTTATTTAAGCATTGCGACTGAATCTTTTTCTAACAACTGGACACACATGATGTTTAGTGCCTGGACAAGGACCTGCTGCTCATCTACAATATTAATAAACTTACTGAAATGTGAGGCTTAGCCTCGCTTTTTAACCAACAGACAGATTTATCGGATATTAAAGTCACACAAGCATACAATTGGCCAATCATATACCAAATAACCTTCAATATACTTCTCTGCCAGTCGGGGTGCCTTGTCTGACAAGTTTGCCAGACTGATTAACTCTCTTGTCGAGTTTAGGCACTATATTTTGTCACAGCGTTGCTGTATGATGATCTGGTAGCGTTGCTACTTGGACTTTTCTTTAACTGCGTTGCAGAAGAATGATATTTGATAAAGAATAGGAATGAAGGTGGTGGAAACCGTGTCACTGTGATCTCCACTACACTCTTATTTTATAAATGTTCTAGGATTTTCCTTGTAGATATTGTCCAGGTACTCCCCCAGTTCTAGAGAGTATTCACTGGCGATAAAAATGTTAAATAAGGTGTCCTTGAGCTGGTAATGTTCGCTAAGGATCAGTCACTTGTTCACTCATTTGTAAACAAACGCGGAGTGCCGCTGGGCTTTGTTGGTGGGCGCTTCACTCCCTCCATCGCCCTGCCATGCTCTCTGTGCACGGTAGCCTTCTATGAATATTGATTGATTATTTTTACAGTCTAGACTTATGATTAAGATAAGATGTGATTATAATATAATTAGATATAAGATTTAAAGATTATAAGTAGTATTTGAAAGTACCACTGAATCTTATTAAGGATTCGATATTATCCCTACCGGATGTTGAATAAGTGTTCCAATAGTTTTTTAATTAAGAAATCCTTCTAGAAGCTTCTGGATCCTTGAGAGATCATGTACAAAGTCACGTAGGCATCAAAAGGGCCCCTGTTGCGTACGTGTTCATGGTGCCATTGTCATCCAGGATCAAGCTATAAAATGAATCTTTAATGATTCTAATATGATTTGATACGATTTAGATATGATTTTGATATGATTTAGATATGATATAGAAATTATACATTTCTTAGATGATTATTAGATATGCTGGGTAAAAATTTCCCACATCTTCCAGAGGGAGAGAACTGGCACAGAGTCCAATACTTAGGACAATAGTAACCATATGTATTTATTTACTCTCCATTGGATTGATAATACAAGTGCAAATTTTGCTTGCACTTTTGCGCTGCTGTCCGTTGTGGACGATTGTGTCTGTTAGGAGTCTGTGGGTCTTGTGGAGTTAGAGTGTCTTGAGGTCTCTCAGGATCTAACTGCAGCTGGCTCACTGATTCCATATGGATGAGTTTGTCCAATGTCTTCAGGGAAGTTGTTCCTTTAGACAGGATTTTGACTATTCTCAAAATCCCCTGACTATCTGGATGGACTGAGACAACTTTACCTAATGGCCAGTCAGCCCTAGGGCCATCACTGTCTACCAAGACAATATCGCCAGGTTGGAGATTAGATATATTATGTGGGACATTGGCCCCATAGTGATGTTCTCGTAGAGATGTAAGATATTCTTTTGTCCAAACATCATTCCATTTTTGGATTATGCTGGACAGATGCTTATACCCCTGAACCAACTCACTCTGACCCACATATGAGGGATCTCTGATCTCATCATCCACTAGAGATGGTACTGGAGTCAGAAGTCTTCCATACATTAGGTGGGCAGGACTTAATGGCTCATGTTGAGTAGGATCCTCAGACAAGTAAGTCAACGGCCGGTTATTCACCCTTGATTCTATTTCCGTGATTACTGTCTGGAGTTCTTGAAGATTGATTTTCTGACGGTGTAGAGATTTTCTCAAGGATCTTTTTACAGTTCCTATTAACCGTTCATAAAATCCTCCGTGCCATGGGGCTCTCGGAGGGATAAATTTCCATCTGCAATGACGCTGTTCCAGTGTGGAAGTAACTGCAGGATGGGAACAGATTTCCCGTAGACATGCTTCTCCAGCTACCAAGTTTGCTCCGTTATCTGAAATCATCAGCTTAGGGCATGATCGGCGTGCTGCGAATCTGCGGAAAGCTTGAATAAATGATTGAGCAGTCATATCGGGTGTTACCTCTAGATGTACTGCCCTGGTGGTAGCACAGGTGAACAGACAGATGTATGCCTTGATAGGTTGCTTATCTGCAGTCCCTGTTAGATATATTGCTCCTGTATAATCTACTCCTGTCGTTTCGAAAGGTTGTAGATGGACCACTCGTTCCTTTGGTAGGGGTGGTGGCCCTGGATAAGAGCAAGTTCTTGCATCGTACCTTCGGCATATCATGCAATTCTTCAAGATTGATTTGACTGACTGTCTTCCCTGAGGAATCCAGTACTGCTGTCTGATTTGTGTGAGTGTGTCTAACACTCCTCCATGTTTGATGATTTGTTGATGTGTATGCAACACAATCAACCTTGTGATCCAATGATTTTTTGGTAAAAGCCATGGATGCACGGTATCTAGATTGATATCTGCGTGTTTAAGTCTCCCTCCACAACGCAGAATGTTGTGATTTTCTTGGTCTATCCACAGACCGAGATTGTGTTTTAACTTATGCGGAAGATTTTCATAGTTATTCCCGTAAGTTTCTCTCTGGGCTTGTCTTACCCAATAGATAAGTGCATCAGGAAAAGTGTATTTTATACCTTTTTTCCTGAGATAATGAAACACGTTCTGTGTTACATTGATTAATTTGATGAGCGAGGAGTAACGAGTACAATCCAAGACTGATATTTGAGCTTGCTGCCTGGTGGTAGTTATGGTTTGTGTCGTAATGACGTGTGGCTTTTGTTCAGGCCAACTACCATTCACTAACCATCGAGGCCCATGAACCCAAATATCTGCCTTTGCAAACTGTTTAAATGTCATACCTCTTGATAAGAGATCAGCTGGATTATCCTTTGTTGGTACATGCAGCAATTGAAAGCCTGCGGAAATTTCTTTAATTTCCGAGACGCGATTTTTTACATATGGAGTTGGACAGTTGTCGTTTCGTACCCATTGTAAGACAGCTTCATTGTCAGACCATATGATGACATCTTTGATGTTCATGGTAGACAAGACTTGTTTAATATGTACTGCTAAGCGTGTGCCAGTTAGCAGTGCTGTTAGTTCCATCTGAGGCAAAGTCCTCTTTTTTAATGGAGCGACTCTGGCCTTAGAGGTGATAAGATATGATTGATTAGAAGTCACTAAGTAAGCACAAGCTCCAAAAGCTTTGGCTGACGAGTCTGCGAATACATGTAGTGATACTTCTTCATTTTCCTCGACTATGTGTCTCGGAAAGATTATCTTTTTAACTAAAGTTTGTTCTTGAGCCACTTCCATCCAAGCTTTTTGTAACTGGATTGGTAGTGGATCATCCCAACCAACCTTAGCCTTCCATGCTTCTTGCACCAATAAACGCCACTTGATAGTCAAAGGATTTAGTAGACCAAGTGGGTCGAATACTTTACTAACTTGTGAAAGCAAATCCCTTTTTGTAGTGATGTTGTAATTTACTGGCACGGATTTGATCGATATTGTGTCCGAGATTAAATCCCAATCCATACCTAACACCTTTTGTGATTCTGGTACGTGATATTCAGGGTAATCTCTTGCTATTTGATTATTCAATGTTGCATTATTAGAGGCCCAAGATTGTAGTGGCATGTTGGCACCTTGTAGCTCCTTGTTGGCCTCTTGATATAATTGTAACAGTTCAGTAGTACTGTTAACTGTCCCTTGAAAATTATCTACATATAGATTTTGACTGATTTCAGTCTTACAGGGACTTGATGATTTCTTCAGATGAGTATCTAGAGTTGCTTGCAATAGAAATGGACTGCTTGTCGCGCCAAAAAGAACTGATGAGAATCTGAAAGTCACTACAGGACTATTGACATCTTCTGGGTTCTCTACCCATAGAAACTTAGTGAAGTCTCTATCTTCTTCTTGTAAGCCAACTCTTAGAAAGGCCTTACTTATATCTGCTGAATACGCATATTTGTTAAGTCTAAACTTCAACAGTATGTCATACAATTTCTGAGTTAGACTTGGACCTGTTTGCAAACAATCATTTAGACTGGTTCCTTGGGGTCCAGATTTAGAGCTACAATTAAAAACTATCCGTAAAGGAGTCGTTTTTGATTCTCTCATTACAGCCATGTGAGGTAAAAAATGGCCTATTTGCTTATTGTCATGTTTCACGACTTCGATGAATTTATTCTTTAATTGTTGAGCAATAATCTCATGATAGAGTTTTAAATGCTCAGGCCTTTTTCTTAGCTTTGCTAGTTGCGATTTAAATTGACTATAAGCCATGTGATAATTGGTAGGTAAGGTTTTATGGTTTATTTTCCATGGTAGCCTTACCCAGTACTGTCCATCATGGTACTGTACAGTTTCTAAGTACTGATTGTATGCACAGACATCATCAGGACTTGGTTGTTCAGGAATTATTCCTATGGCATCAAGTTCCCACAATTGATGTACAGATTCTAATCCATCATCAATCATGTGGGGGATTTTAAGTGGTGACTGTTCTTTGTCTAGTCATGCCACTATTACAGTTTCTGTATGATGTGATTTTTCAGGAGTTGAAGGTTCAAGATCTAGTATAGGTCCTGTCATCAATATGCCTCCTGCTGATTTGAGTATATTCATACCCATAGATTCTTCTGATCCCAGAATGAATCGATGATAGTAGTCAGCTCCAATCAGGATTCCGATATCTCCTATGTAGTCAGAATCAAGCAGAGGATCTGCTAATTGTATTCCTTTTTCTTTTAGGAATTTAATAGTGGCTGTCAGACCAGTCACTTCCATTTCAGTAGGAATTTTATCAACTACTATGGCTTCTACTGTCCTTTGGGATGTACCTAGACAGACATTGAGTTTTACTACTGGAAAGGTTCTACGACCAGAATTAGTAAAAAACCCTGATATGGATGTAGATACTTGCTTTGAAGATTTAAGTTGTAAATCTTCTGCCATCTTTTTACTGATAAAGGTTTTCTGTGACCCTTGATCAAAAAAGCCTCTAGTTGGAATACAAATTCCTTGATTGCATAGTTCTAGCTGTGCAGTAGGCAATATGGCTGCTGTTACAATTTCTGTATCCAAGTCGTTGACATTGCTCATTACTGTACAGAATTGTACGGCTGTTGTGGTATTATCATCTTTGGGCTTTGCCTGAGATGCAGGTTGATTATTGGAAGTCTGTGATCTGGATTGAGTGTTAATATCACCACAGAGTGCTGTGTGATGTACACTTTTATGACAATATTGGCAGTTCTGCAATTGAGTGATACACTCACTTGTATCGTGCTTCCGTAGACAACGGATGCACCTGTTCAGAGATTTCAGTCGATCGATTCGACTGGCACGGCCTACATAAACTGTGCATTGATAAATGGTATGTGCTTCTTGACAGAATAAACATTTTGGGGCACTTATAGCTCCTTTTGTCTTATCTGTCTTAGGAGCTTGGTTTCCTACAGTTCTGTTAACTGTGGGGGATATAGCATAAGAGCCAACATTATTCTGTTTCCACTTTGCAGAAGAGGAATTTTGTTGCCTTGATTTTTGACTGCCATTTTGGACATTTTTATTTTTGTCCGTGGATTCACCTTTGTGGATTTTTTCTTGAGATCTAAGTTTTCCTCGGCTTCGTAATCTTTGTACGTAAGCTCGAAGTCCATCAAAGATTTGGCTTTGTGATAAAATGTTGTTACAAGTATGTAACACTTGTAGGTAAGTAATTACATGCAAGTAGGTTATACAAGCATGTAACAATTGTACTCCTCCAAGGATTTCCTTAAAGGATGAATTGTATCTGTAATAATGTGTATCTACATTATTCATGATGTGATGAAGCATTTTGCTTTTTCTTTTTTCTCGGCTTTGCCTTTTCTATTAAGTAAGTCTCTTTGAGATGCTTGATTAACTTCAGATTTTCTGAGGCTGCTTTCACTCCAGTGAAAGCATGAGATTAGGTGATCAAGACTATATTCTTGGATTAAGATAGTTATCTTAGATGGATGATAATATTTGTATTGACATTGTCAATGGGCTGTTTGCCTTTCAGATTGTGTTGTGAGATTAAGATTGGTCTTAATCCCCAATTGTAGACTATTGTAGCCAAGTGATGATGACATTTGTCTATCACCTGATTTAAATGGTCTGTAGGCTGTAGATTCAAGTGTTTTTTTTAGACACTTTGTGTCCTTTTCTTTTCTGTTTCAGCTGCTGGTGGAATACTGTTAGTCATTTTGACCTTTTCCGAGTTTCGGAGATTCCGAGATTTTTCTCTTTTTTTCTGATGAATATGTTTGATGTTAATGTATTTTGATAAATGAGCTTTCCTGTCTACTTAGGTAATGATTCCAAAGATCGTCCTTCATTTCCTCCCTGGAATCTGGTTGTAGCAGGTGTTCAATTATCAAAAGTACTGTAATAATTTGATTTGTGACCCGAATGCACGAATGCACCAAGTTGGTAAATCCTGTAATAATTTTTTAAAAATAGTAAATGGCACTATTTTTGCAAAGTTATTACAAAATCTGTTACCATAATAATTGATTGATAAAATACAGTAGAATGTCTACTGGTTTTACCTGGAATAGGGTATGATATAGTTGATTATAGATAGATTGTAATGAAATGCTCTTACAGTGATGATAACACTTTTTTAAAGAATATTATGTAATGAGCAGCTCTGAAAATCAGTAGATTAGAGATAATGCAAGATAATACACTTAAATATATATGTAATGTTACCACAATTGAGGTAGGTAATAATATGATTAAGATGCAGTTGTGTCTTTGACACTGATATACTTAAGTACTGTGGTTTCTTAACACAAAACAATATCAGTATGCTATGAATACTATGAATGCTTACTAGTTAATGGATATGGTGGCTTAAGCCACTGCAAACTATTTGTTTACTTAGCTATATAGCTATGATAAATACTGGCTGATAGCTAGGCTAGGCTAGAATATGTAAGAATTATTCCAATGCAAAATCAAGATGTTTCTTATGTATTTGGCATTGAAATATTCGGTAAACGAATGATCATAAATATCTAGGTACAAAGGACCATTATTATCCGGTTCGAAGGACCATTAATGTGGGAAAAACCTGCTGGGATTGATATAAGAGGAAACTACCAGGGACTTTTACTGAACTAAATTAAAAATTAAAAATTTACTGTCTGCAAATTAATTCAACTAAAATCTCTAGCTAGGGTTGTAAATCCTAGATCCTCTTTTCCTAATGACAGACTGTGGGCTGTAAGGGACAGGTGGGGTGAATGACTTTGTTGATAGAAGTTCCAATCCACCTGTAGACAGGGATCTCACATCAGCTTGTATTTTATACAAGGATAAGATTTAATAAATTCAGTTATCTGACTGAACACTGGCTCTGTTTAAATCAGGGATTTAAACATACATAGTCTAACCTAGCACCATAACTTAACAGCCAATATGTACTTATACTATAAACAACAAATTAAATTGTAAAAGTATAATAAATGACCTTAAATGTAGTCTAAATACTGTTAAGTAAGTACTAGAAATTATATTCAATTAAATGAACTTATATGATAACTTAAAAATAACTAAACAAGCAATTGATAACTTAATTTATATATTCAAATATATATGCAGACATATTCAATTTATATGATTATGTAGTCAGCTTGACTGAATCCTTTTCCACACAATGGACACTCATGAGGCTTTATTTAAGCATTGCGACTGAATCTTTTTCTAACAACTGGACACACATGAGGTTTAGTGCCTGGACAAGGACCTGCTGCTCATCTACAATATTAATAAACTTACTGAAATGTGAGGCTTAGCCTCGCTTTTTAACCAACAGACAGATTTATCGGATATTAAAGTCACACAAGCATACAATTGGCCAATCATATACCAAATAACCTTCAATATACTTCTCTGCCAGTCGGGGTGCCTTGTCTGACAAGTTTGCCAGACTGATTAACTCTCTTGTCGAGTTTAGGCACTATATTTTGTCACAGCGTTGCTGTATGATGATCTGGTAGCGTTGCTACTTGGATTTTTCTTTAACTGCGTTGCAGAAGAATGATATTTGATAAAGAATAGGAATGAAGGTGGTGGAAACCGTGTCACTGTGATCTCCACTACACTCTTATTTTATAAATGTTCTAGGATTTTCCTTGTAGATATTGTCCAGGTACTCCCCCAGTTCTAGAGAGTATTCACTGGCGATAAAAATGTTAAATAAGGTGTCCTTGAGCTGGTAATGTTCGCTAAGGATCAGTCACTTGTTCACTCATTTGTAAACAAACGCGGAGTGCCGCTGGGCTTTGTTGGTGGGCGCTTCACTCCCTCCATCGCCCTGCCATGCTCTCTGTGCACGGTAGCCTTCTATGAATATTGATTGATTATTTTTACAGTCTAGACTTATGATTAAGATAAGATGTGATTATAATATAATTAGATATAAGATTTAAAGATTATAAGTAGTATTTGAAAGTACCACTGAATCTTATTAAGGATTCGATATTATCCCTACCGGATGTTGAATAAGTGTTCCAATAGTTTTTTAATTAAGAAATCCTTCTAGAAGCTTCTGGATCCTTGAGAGATCATGTACAAAGTCACGTAGGCATCAAAAGGGCCCCTGTTGCGTACGTGTTCATGGTGCCATTGTCATCCAGGATCAAGCTATAAAATGAATCTTTAATGATTCTAATATGATTTGATACGATTTAGATATGATTTTGATATGATTTAGATATGATATAGAAATTATACATTTCTTAGATGATTATTAGATATGGTGGGTAAAAATTTCCCACAGACGCTAGGGCAGACGGCTGGACCAGCTGCAACAGACCCAACCGAGCATCGGCCGCTAGAACACAGTGACACATCGCAGGAAGAACATCGGCCGGACATCAACCCCTGAACGAAGGCAGCTAAGACGTCGGTGGCTGTGAAAACCTTCCGGGCTACACCGGGCAGACAAAACGTCTGGATAAACCAGCGGCCTGGGGGTCCACTGTGACTTCCGGGCTACACCGGGCAGACAACACGTCTGGATAAACCAGCGGCCTGGAAGGCCGCATATTTATATGACCAATATAAATATAATACCTGAATAACATCGCCGGCTTAACTCATCACAGGAAGAACGTTGGCTGGAGAGCAGCCCCTGAACACAGTCAGCTAAGACGTCAGTGGCTTTGACAACTTTCCTGGCTACATTGGGCAGACAAAAACGTCTGGATAAACCAGCGGCCTTGGAATCAGCAGTATCTTTCGGGTTATACCGAGCAGACAACACGTCGGATAACCAGCGGCCTGGGAGGCCACACATGTCTGGATAAACCAGCAGCCGGGAGGCTGCAGATTCTTTCGGGCTACACCGGGCAGACGAAACGACTGGAAACGTTTACTGGTACTGTCTAGCTGTCAGTACTTAATGACAAAGTCAAGAAAACAAGTATAAAGGTAAAACGATAAATAAAATGACATGCACTTAAGCAATGCATAACTAGCAATAAATTGCTGAAGGAACTAATCATAATACGAGTCCAAGATAAACTTAAAGGGAGAGGCATGAGGCCCGAAGACAGCGTCTAGGACATCCTAGCTGACTTTACTTAACTTAAAGGTGAAGCATAAGTTAAACAAACATAATTGTAAACCAGTAAAGTAAAAACATGCAGCAAGAGCAATGTAAAATGCGGGAAATTTGCAGAGGAAACTAAACGTAAATGAAGGGCCAGAATAAACTTAAAGCAAGAGGCAAGGGCCCGATCCCTGCAACTATCACATCCTAGCTGACTTTACATGATAACTTAAAGGCAAAGCAGAAGTTAAACAAACGAATGTAAAACCAGCAAAGAAACACGCAGCTTGACACTGCATAAAATTCATTAATAAATTAAGGAAACTTATGGAAAACAAGTCCATGAAAACTTAAGGCTAGGGGCCAGAGGCCTGTGACACAGCAGCTAGCCTAACCTAGCTGACTTTACCTAATAACTTATAGGCAATAGCAAAAGTTAAAACATAAATGTAAAACCAGCAAAGAAACATGCAGCTTGACACTGCATAAAATTCATTAATAAATTAAGGAAACTTATGGAAAATACAAGTTTATGAAAAGTTAAAGCTAGGGGCCAGAGGCCTGTGACACAGCAGCTAGCAAACCTAGCTGACTTTACCTAATAACTTTAAGGCAATGAGCAAAAGTTAAACAAACCTAAATGTAAAACCTGCAAAAGAAAACATGCAGCTTGACACTGCATTAAATTCATTAATAAATTAAGGAAACTTATGGAAAACAAGTTCATGAAAAATTTAAGGCTAGGGGCCAGAGGCCTGTGACACTGCAGCTAGCCTAACCTAGCTGACTTTACCTAATAACTTAAAAGCAATAAGCAAAATGATAAACAAACATAATTGTAAACCTGTAATAAATAAATACACATGCAGCAAGACGCTGCATAATTTGCGGGAATAGTTAGCTGATGTAACTATAATAATAATAATAATAATAATCTTTATTTAGGTAAGGTACATACATAAAGAGATTTACAAAGTTTGTTGGCTTTATAGATAGAGCTAGTACATACAATGCCTAAAGCCACTATTACGCAAAGCGTTTCGGGCAGGAAAAACATTAATGACTACAGCTTAAAACTAATGGGTAAAAAGAAGAGATGTGATGAGTACATATAAAAAATATAGGTAAAAGAGGGGGGAACATTGTTGAAAAAGCAGCACAAATACAATTACAAATTATTACAGAAAATTACATTCAAACAGCGTTGATTTGAAAAACAAAAAAAAACAAAAAATATACATGGGTTGACAACAGGGGGGTAAGGTGGGTTACATGGAATTTATTAGGTATAGCTTCGTTTTTAACTTAAACTGGTTGAGAGAGGTACAGTCTTTAACATGGTTGGGAAGGTCATTCCACATTCTGGGCCCCTTGATTTGTAGAGCATTTCTGGTTTGATTTAGTCGTACTCTAGGAATATCAAAACTGTATTTATTTCTGGTATGGTGCTCATGGGTTCTGTTACAACCTTCTATGAAGCTTTTGAGATCAGGATTGGCATTATAGTTTAGCGTTTTATATATGTATAATACACATGAGAGAATGTGCAGTGACTTAATGTCTAACATATTCAAAGATTTGAGTAGGGGTACCGAGTGATGTCTGGGGCCAGAATTGGATATTGTCCTAATAGCAGCTTTGTGTTGAGTAATTAGAGGACGTAAGTGATTTTGGGTAGTAGAGCCCCAAGCACAAATACCATAGTTGAGATATGGATAGATAAGGGAGTAATAGAGAGTCACCAGGGCAGGGCGTGGTACATAATATCTGATCTTAGAAAGAATGCCCACAGTTTTTGAAACTTTTTTTGATATGTTTAGAATGTGTCCCTGGAAATTCAGCTTGTGGTCAATGAGAATGCCAAGGAATTTGCCATCTAATTTGTTACAAATTTGGGTATTGTTTATTTTGAGATTTATTTGATTAGAGGATTTATTGCCAAACAGAATATAGAAAGTTTTGTCAATGTTAAGGGTGAGTTTGTTGGCAGTTAGCCACAGATGGACTTTATTAAGCTCAGTATTTACTGTGGCATTTAGAGCAAGGGGATCAGGACTGGAGTAAATGAAGGTTGTGTCATCAGCAAATAGAATTGGTTTGAGGTGTTGGGAGGCATTTGGAAGGTCATTAATGTAGATGAGAAAGAGGAGAGGGCCAAGTATGCTGCCCTGGGGAACACCAATGTTGATGGGTAGTGTGGGAGAAATTGTATTATTCACAGAAACACATTGGAGCCTGTCAGTAAGGTAGGATTTGAGGTATTGTAGGGAGTGTCCTCTGACACCATAATGATGTAATTTAAGAAGAAGGTTTTGGTGGTTGACAGTATCGAAAGCTTTACGCAGGTCCACAAATAACCCAACAGGGAACTCATTTTGATCAAGAGCTGTATGAATCGAGTTAAGCATACTAATAAGTGCATCGTTAGTGCTTTTTTTTTGGCCTGAAGCCATATTGGCAAGGGCTAAGTATATTGAGTTTGGCTAGATATGAGTAAAGCTGCTTATAGATTAGTTTTTCAAAAATTTTTGACAAGTTTGGCAGGATTGATATAGGTCTGTAGTTGTTAACATCTGTGAGATCACCACATTTGTGGACAGGCGTTACTCTCGCTTTTTTTAGAATATCTGGAAAGGTTTGGAGTTCAAGTGACTTGTTGAAGAGCAAAGCAATAGCAGGGGCTAAAGATCTGGAGGCTTTTTTGTAGATTAAAGTTGGTATCTCCTCAAGGGCACCAGACTTGGTTTTAAGGGAGAGGATTATCTCATTGACGTCAGTGGAATTAATAGGCTTTAGGTACAGAGACTGTGGATAGTTACCTGTAAGATAGTCCTTAATGTCAGTACTGGAAGATGGAATATTTATTTATTTATTTATTTATGCATATACAAGAATGTACATAAGGAATGTGAGGATACAAATATGGTAATTACAGTCTTGTAAAGCCACTAGCACGCGCAGCGTTTCGGGCAGGTCCTTAATCTAAGAAAATTTTAAGGAGGTAAATACTTGCAAAATTATAGACAAAAAATGATAACAGATTACATGAAATGAAAAAAAGATGAGAGAAAATTGTAGGTACAGTATATTAAAGCACATAGGTAGCTAAGATTGATTGCAATGACAGCTTGAATGGTAGTTGACAAAAAAATTGGTAGGCATAATACAGCAGAAACAATATAAGATTGGTTGCAATGACAGCTTGAATGGTAGTTGACAAAAATTGGTAGTCACAATACAGCATATGGCTAGCACATAAAAGAAGACAGCAATGAACACAATGATAAGGTTGTTTGAAATTACATAAAAATTAGGAGATTGGGTAACACTAGGTACAGAGCAAATTTAAAGCTCAGTGTAGGAAACTAAGAAGATGAAGTTAGGTACTTTTTGGTTTTGCTTTTAAATAAGGCAAAAGTTTTACAGTTTTTCAATTCACTAGGGAGTGAGTTCCATAAACTAGGTCCCTTAATTTGCATAGAGTGTTTACACAGATTAAGTTTGACCCTGGGGATATCAAAGAGATATTTATTTCTGGTGTGGTGATAATGGGTCCTATTACATCTGTCCAGGGAGAGTTTCAGAGCATGGTTTGCATTTAAGAACAGGGTTTTGTAAATGTAGTTGACACAAGAGAATGTGTGGAGGGAGTTAATATTTAGCAAGTTTAGGGATTTAAACAAGGGAGCTGAGTGTTGTCTGAAAGCTGAGTTAGTTATCATTCTGATAGCAGATTTTTGCTGTGTGATGATGGGCTTAAGGTGGTTTGCAGTGGTAGACCCCCATGCACAGATGCCATAATTAAGATAGGGGTAAATTAGTGCATAATATAGTGAGAGGAGAGCAGAGTTAGGAACATAATATCTGATTTTGGAGAGTATACCAACTGTCTTAGAGACTTTCTTAGTTATGTGTTGAATGTGGGTGCTGAAGTTGAGTCTCTTGTCTAGGAATAGGCCAAGAAACTTGCCATCATCTTTATTACTGATGTTAATGTTGTCTATCTGTAGCTGAATTGCATTTGATGATTTGCTTCCAAATAAGATGTAGTAAGTCTTTTCGATGTTTAATGTTAGTTTGTTCGTTGACATCCATAAGTGGACTTTTTTTAATTCATTATTCACAACATTATTTAGTGTATGTGGGTTGAGGTTTGAATAGATAAGAGTAGTATCGTCAGCAAACAGTATAGGTTTGAGAATATTAGAGACATTAGGCAGATCGTTTATATATATAAGAAATAGAAGAGGTCCTAAGATGCTGCCCTGTGGCACTCCAACGGTAATTGGTAGAGTGGACGAAGTTGTATCATTGATGGTTACATATTGGTGTCTGTCACTAAGATAGGATCGGATGTAGTCAAGGGCAAGGCCTCGGATTCCATAATGCTGGAGTTTAAGTAAGAGGTAGTTGTGATTAACAGTATCAAAGGCTTTTCTTAGGTCAATGAAGAGTCCAATCGGAAACTCATTTTTGTCAAGGGCTGAGTAGATAACGTCAAGGAGACTAATGATTGCATCGTTGGTGCTCTTTTGGGACCGGAAGCCAAACTGGCAGGGGCTGAGTATGTCGAATTTTACGAGGTAGGAATAGAGCTGTTTGTAAATAATTTTTTCAAATATTTTTGATAGAATGGGTAGATTTGATATTGGTCTATAATTGTTTATGTCCGCCGGATTGCCTCCTTTATGGACTGGCGTTACTCTTGCTTTTTTGAGGATATCAGGGAAGGTGTGAAACTCTATAGATTTGTTGAACAGTAGTGCTATGGGTGGGGCAAGGGCATGGGAGGCTCTCTTGTACACAATGGACGGAATTTCACTGGTGTTCCCTGCCTTGGTTTTTAGAGAGTGTATGATGGACACAACATCTGCCGGGCTGATTGGTGAAAGGAGAAGAGAGTTTGGATAGCTGCCTGAGAGATATGTGTTAATATGTGTCTGAGTCTGTGGGATTTTACTGGCAAGATTAGCACCAACCGATGAAAAGAAACTATTAAATTCATTTGCCATTTCTAAATCAGTTGACGGTATATCCCCCTCCTTGTAGAGTTTTATCTGGTTATGTGAGTGTTGCTTAGTTCCTAGGATACTAGAGATAGTTTTCCAAGTGTTTTTCATGTTGCCTTTTGCTTCATTAAATCTATTCACATAATATGCAAGTTTTGCCTTTCTTATGATACTGGTAAGCATTGATGAGTACCTTTTAGCTACTTCCTTTGAAACTAGGCCAATCCTAACTTTCTTCTCATATTCATGTTTCTTGTTGATTGAGTTGAGAATGCCACTTGTGAGCCATGGATTGTTTAATCTTTTGTCAGTTACTTGCTTTGTAAGAAGGGGACAATGAAGGTTGTAGAGGCTTAGAGTTTTGGAGAGGAAGAGGTTAGCTAATGAATTTATATCATGGGTATTATTGAATTCAGAATCCCAGTTAATATTGTAAAGTGCCTCTGTAAGATTGTCTAAAGCTGATTCACTGTGTAGCCTAAATGAAAGTTTCTTGCTTTTTGGTGGTGTTATGTCCATGTTCGCTATGAGAAAGGTAGGATAGTGGTCAGTTGTTCTGTCGTAGATTATACCAGATACAAGGGGAGCTGTTATGTTTGTCCATATGTGGTCCAAGGTAGTGGCTGATGTTTGAGTGACTCGGGTAGGTTTGGTGATTGTGGGGATTAGCATACAGGAGTTCATGCTGTTAAGGAAATAGTCAACTTGAGAGCAATTTTGTTGACCCAGGTCAATATTAAAGTCTCCTCCCAGAATGATGTGGTTTTTGTTGAGATTGTTGTTTATAATAAGATTCCTTAGGTTGTCTGAGAAAGAAGCTATGTTAGTATTGGGAAATCTATAGATGGCTCCAATAGTCAGGGAGGATTTAAGGGATTTAATTGTAAACTGAGCAAAAGTATATTCACAGTAGTCATCTCTGTCACTAATAACACTGTTGCAGATAAATGTATCTCGGTAATATATAGCTGTGCCACCACCTTTTTTATTAGGCCTACAGTTATGAATGGCTTTATAACCAGCTAAGTTGTAGAGTTGGGTATAGTCTTTATTTAGCCAAGTTTCTGTTAAAATAATGAACGATAGGTTAGTACCTAGTGCTGTGAGTAGTGCATTTAAATCGTCAAAATGTTTACCAAGTGATCTAACATTTTGGTTATAAACTGATAGACAGGTGCTATTTTGGAGTTTGTTTTTAGCCTGGTGTGCTGTGAAATACTTGCAATAATGATGATCAATGTGCTGGTTGGTATAGATATGAGACAGAAGATTTTGATCAGGATCAATATCAGTGTGCATAGAGATGCAGAGGGATCACGATACAAGATACACGATAAAGCAAAACACAAGAATAAGAGCAGATACAATAAAATAGTAACAATTTAGAAGTAAAATAAAGATCCAATAGATAGCCAGGGAGGACACAGAAGTTACATAAAATAAAACACAAAAAATCAGTAGAGACTGACAATATAAATGTAAAATAAAAAATAATAAGAAAAATAATAATCATAAAAAAATGATCTTGAAGATAATTAGCTTAGTAATGGTTAATTAACAGGGTAATAAAAAGCCCTAGGTTTAGTGACAAGGGGATTAACTAAGAACAAATAATTAAGAGTATAAAACAGGCAAAGATGACAAACAAAAAATAAAGTAAAAATTAAAATAAAAATAAACACCTTTGGAAAGGAAAGGCAGAGCTTAAGTACACTTTGGTTGTATGTGAGACTACAAATTATGTTCTGGTTATTCAGCTGATATCCCACAGTCATCCAGGAAAGAAGTGAGGTGTGCTTCTGTGGTTATGACATAAGTTTTTCCAGAGTCAGTCTTCCTAGCTATTATTTTACCATCGCGCACAAAACAATGTTTAATAGCAGTGGATCTATTGCGAATTCCACGTAGTTTAAATAAGAGATTTTGTCTGAATCTGGTAAGACATTCGTTCACATAAACCTTGGATTTCATAGCGACTGCAGCAGTGATAAGGTCTGACTTGCGGGAGCAGCTATCTAACTTCACGCGTATCCTTCTGTTGTTTGCACCAGATGATTTGGTACCCACTCTATAAGCTATCATTATCAAAATATCATTAGCAAGGGATGAACCAATGGAAGAGAAGAACCTATTGAACTCAATAGCCGAATCCGAGGCTGAAAGCTGACCATCGTTATTAGACAGGAGTGTTGGTTTGTTAATTATAGACTTCTTTGATCCCAATATTTGTGAAATTGTTCTCCAAGTTTGTTTAATGTTGCTCTTTATTTGGGTAAATTTATCTTCGTAGTATTTAGTTTTGGCTCGTCTAATTATCTTAGATAGCAATAATGAGTAATTCTTTGAGAATTCTTTGGAGACAATTCCTAACCTATACTTCTTCTCAAGGTCATGTTTTTTATTAATAGATTTAAGTATTCCCTTTGTAAGCCAGGGATTGTTAAGCCTTTTGGTTGTGACTTGTTTTGTAAGCATAGGACAGTGGGTATTATAAAGGCTAAAAGTTTTTTGAAGAAAAGATTGAACTGCTAGGTTGATGTCCTCTATGTTACCTAACTCGGACTCCCAGTTGACATTATCAGTAGCAGTTATAAAATTGTCTATAGCAGTTTCATTGTGTAGTCTAAAACGTATCTCTCTTGACTCAAGAGGTGGTTTGCTAATGTTAGTTAAGAGAAATGTGGGGTAATGGTCTGTAGTGCTATCGGTGATTATACCTGAAGTAAGCGGAGAGGTTATGTTTGTCCAGATGTGATCTAGAGTCGTGGCAGTGCTATCAGTGATTCTAGTAGGTCTAGTGATTAAGGGTATGAGGAAGCAGGAGTTCATACAGTTGAGGAAGCTAACAGCAGTAGGGTGTTCTGGCTCGCAGAGGTCAATATTAAAATCCCCTGCAATAATTAGGTGGTTTTTGTTCAGTCTGTTATCAAGTATTAGATTTCTAAGGTTTGAGTTGAATTCGGACACATCAGTGTTAGGAATTCTATAAACTGCACCCACAGACAGGACAGACTCGGCACCCTTGACTCTGAAGCTGGCGAAGATATACTCCCCATAGCAGTCTCTAGTTCTAATTTCTTTTAAGCATGTTAGTTCTTGGTGGTAGTAAAGAGCAGTGCCACCACCTCTCTGAAGTTGACGACAGTTGTGAATTGCTGAGTAGTTAGGCATTTTAAAGAGTTGAGTAGTATCCTCTTTCAACCATGTTTCAGTAAGTATAATAAAAGAGAATTTGTTGTCAATAGCTTCAATCAAGGCACTAACATCATCGAAGTGTTTACCTAGGGATCTAACATTCAAATTGATTACAGAGATATTGTGATTATGAGTTACTACATTGTTTACATCATGTGCTGCAAAATATCTGCAATTTAGATCATTAAAGTGATTATTGTTATAGATAGTGGATAAGAGATTAAGTTCTGGGTCTATACTTGACTGCATTAAAAAAAGCTGAATGCAGGAAAAACAAGGAAAGAAAGGCAGATTACAAGGTAGAAATAAGCTATAAAATAGGGAAAAAAAAAAATGTACACAATACTGTGCAAAACAACCACAAAAGGGGCTTACAGGGGTACAATGGAGTAAGGGAGTATGGCTAGGCTAGGAAACCTAGGTAATAAATGAGATTAAAGAAAAAAACATATAAACATGGACTATACAAAACACAAGATATAGATATACAAAACAAAAATCTAAACTAGACTAAGCAATACAAAAACAAATTGATCAAAAATGAAAAATGAGGTAGATTGCTTACAAGTGCTCTCAGGTACACTGTAAGTAACAATAGATAGATAATATATATCAGTATAGATAAGAATGTCACGATACAATAAGATGAGCAGTTACAGGAACAGATGAAAGCAAATCTGCTGTAAAATAGAAAGTAATTATAGCAAAACACAACAATATAATAATATAGCAATACAATAAGAGCTTACAAAGTATTGAGTCTGCTAAATTAGAGAATAATTATGGCAAGACACAACAATAAATGCAAGCAAACAAAAGAATTGAAACAATTAGAGGTAGAATTAAGGTCACTAGATAGCCATGGAGGATACACAAGTTTGGTGGAGAGAACAAAAAATCAGTAGAGACTAACAAGATGAATGTATAAAAAAATTTGACAAATGATAATTGTAAAGTAAAATAATCTTAAAGATAAAAAAATTTATTAAGCTAAGTTTTAACTTATAATTAGTATGAATTTAATTAAAAGAACAAAAATGAGATCAATAATTGATTTCAATAAATGATATAGATCAATACAAATAAATTTAAAATATAATTGGAATAGGGTAAGATTAGATTTAAGAGTAAAATTTTACAATGAAACTGAGGTAGATGCTTGCATAAGTGCATGGAGACTTGATGGTTTATTTAGGAAATTATATGAATGAGAGAACATTAGGTAAAAGGTAAGGCAGAGACAGCACCTTAGACAAAGTTAGATTAAGTTAGGTTAGGCTCAGGCACTGAAAGAGTTATTTTAAGTACTGGCATTGGTTGGGTTCAGGTTTTCAGATATACCACAATCACTTAAGAAGGCCAGGAGTTGTTGGTCACATTTTATTTCATATCTTTTTCCTGTAGCTTCTTTCTTCGCAAAAATCGTACCATTCCTTGTGTAGCACTGCTTGATAACACCAGGGTTTTGTTTGCGAATTTGGCGCAGCCTGTAGAGGAGGGATCCACGCTGCTTTGTAAGACACTCATTTATATAGAGGTTGGTTTTTTGCTTAGCAGCTGATTGTATGAGGTCAGACTTCACAGAGGGATTTGCAAGTTTGATGAGCATTCTCCTAATGGTACGGGGATTGTTTTTATCTAACCTAATAGCCGATTTGATTTGAACATTGACACTGATCTTTGAATTAATTAGGGTGTTGGCTATGTTACAGCAATCCTCACCTTGTTGTTCATCAGGTAGATCAGTAGAGCTAATTATCAGGGAGTCATGAAGTTGTTGTTGCTCTTGGTCATCTTCAGAAGCCGCCTGGTGAATCTGAAGGAGATTGATCTGTTTTTCCAGCTTTTGAAGGAGGTCACTTTGAGCTGAGTGGGTTTCTTCGGCCTGAATCTTACGTATTTGTTCCATTGCACCATTTGCAACAGTTTGTATGTTGTGAATTTCTTGGTTGTTGTTCGTCGACGATTCAAGGAGGCGGTCTATGGTATGTTGTTGTCGGATGACTGTGGCTTGGAGGGCCGAAATAGCTTCTGATTGCATTTTCACAAGGTTGTGCAGTTTCTGGAGCCATGGATTACTTCGGAGAGGTTTGAAGTTTGGACAGGGAGCCATAGATTGAGTGAATTCTACAGCTAGAGATTCGAGTGAGTGAGTTGAATGGGGGGAGTGAGGAGGGGGAGCGGATGCTGTGTTTACCAACATCGGCGGGGATTGCAACGTTGCCAGTGTTTCATTCAGAAATCTAGGAGTAATGGAACCAGAGCGAGAGGCACCCCTACCTTGCTTGGTGTTATGTTTGGGCATGTTTTCGACGAATAGATTCTTGGTAGCGTTTCTAAAGGTAGATACTTGGTGAATTGTAGTAGGGATGCCTAGCGTATAGGGAACACTTGGCTGAAGGGTCGTAGAAAGGCAGGCGAAAAATGGTTAATTTTGGTTGATTACTGTTGAGGTTCACTGTGAGTTATGGCATATTAAGTCTCCATGCACTTAACTCGTGCTAGGCAGCAGTTAGGCCATGCAACGTTGAGTGGAGACGAAATACCACGAATTTTCAGCAGCAGTGTCGGAGCCGGTACCACCCGCCTGGCGTTTCCCGCCAGAATCAAACGTAAAGGCAGGGACAGTAATCTTAAGCAAGAGGCAAGGGGGGTGGGGGGCCGTACTCCGCGCCTATCACAGCCTAGCTGAGTTACTTGATAACTTAATGGCAAACAATAGTTAAACAATCACAATTGCAAAACCAGTAAGAGTAAATAACATGCAGCTTGACCCGCATAAATTGCAGTAATAAATTGAGGTAAATTAATGGTAGGCAACACCAAGATAATCTTAAAGTCAAAGGCATGAGGCTTGTAACTCAGGAACTAGCACAACCTAGGTTACTTTACTTAATAAATAACTCAATACAAGAAGCCAGAGTTTTAATAAGATAATAAAACATGTACGGGGGCAATGCATAAATTGTAATAATAAATTGCAGAGAGAAACAAATCGTAGTTGCAAGCCCAAGGAAGGTAACAGCAAGAGGCTTGGACCTGCATCACGGGTCCAAGATAAATAAACTGCGGATAAATAAATTGTGAGGCATAACACATTGTAACTGAAAGACAATAGTATAATATTTTATATAGCCAGCGTTTAGAGTAGAGTAAACAACAGCACGAATAGGAGCTGGCTTGAGCATTAAATGTCCTGGAACAACAATAACAGCACTACCCAATATATAAACATAGGCATGGGGCGAATGCAAAGGTAGAATTACAGTAAATATTGTAGCGTGAGGAAGCACGCCATGACTAACAGTCAGACTGTAAAGAAGCACTTATATAAAGAACGTAAATAATAAATAACGGCACAACAGAAGTCGCCCAACAGCATACCTCACGTCAAGTGGTTGAGGGAGCTTAAGGTACAGGGCTGAGCAGATGGGGGAGGTGGGGTGGTGGACAGGCCTCCCGAATGTGCTTCAAATAACAGCCACCTACTGGAGAAAAACCAGTGCCCCATAACACCGAGGGTCACCTCCCCCTCTAGGACCACTGCACTTGCATTTGGTCACCAAGGCTGAACCAACAGGCGTGCTTCAGGGCGTGCGCGCCAACACAGAGACAAACACTGGTCCGGCGCGCCAACAACACAAACACTGGTCCGGCGCGCCAACACAAACACTGTTCCAGCACGCCAACTACACAAACACTACCTTAAATGTTGAGAAGGGCAGGACGCCCCTGACGGGTCGCTCCGAGACGTTGTCGATAGGAACTGGTGTAGGGTCCATGCTGGGGGAACAGTTGAGCAGGCTAAACTTCTGTGTTTATGACTCGCTGAGCAGCAGTGAGCCGTTTTGTAAGAGAGCAGCTGCTGGCTTGTCGTGAAGAGGGCCCCGCAGTCTCCGTCCAGGTTTATATAACCTCGGCTCGTTGCGCGCGCAGCTTGGGGCAGTTAAAGTCAGCTTTCAGACATCCGTTTTCTCTTCCACTCAGAAAACCCACCGTTTTAGGAAAACAGTGTTCTTTTTTTTTGAGATATATACAAGAGTTGTTACATTCTTGTACAGCCACTAGTACGCGAAGCATTTCGGGCAGGTCCCTGGAATACGATCCCCTGCTGCGAAGAATCGTTTTTTCATCCAAGTACACATTTTACTGTTGCGTTAAACAGAGGCTACAGTTTTGGAATTGCGCCCAGTAAATCCTTCCCGGCCAGGATACGAACCCATGACATAGCGCTCGCGGAACGCCAGGGGAGTGTCTTACCACTACACCACGGAGACTGTATGGTGTAGTGTTGGTTGTAGTTTGTTGGTTGGTGTATGGTGTAGTGTTGGTTGTAGTTTGTTGGTTGACATCCATAAGTGGACTTTTTTTAGTTTATTATTAACAACATTATTTAGTGTATGTGGGTTGGGGTTAGAGTAGATGAGGGTAGTATCATCAGCAAACAAAATAGGTTTCAGAATGTTAGAGACATTAGGCAGATCATTGATGTATATAAGAAATAGAAGAGGTCCCAAGATGCTGCCCTGTGGCACTCCAACAGTTATTGGTAGAGTGGGAGAGGTTATATTATTGATGGCTACACATTGGTGTCTATCACTAAGATAGGATTGGATATAGTCCAGTGCATGGCCTCGGATTCCATAATGATGGAGTTTACATAAGAGGTAATTGTGATTTACAGTACCAAAGGCCTTTCTCAGGTCAATGAAGAGTCCAATCGGAAACTCATTTTTGTCAAGGGCTGAGTAAATTATATCAAGGAGACTAATAATTGCATCGTTGGTACTCTTTTGGGAGCGGAAGCCAAACTGACAGGGGGTAAGAATGTCGAATTTTACGAGATAGGAGTAGAGCTGTTTGTAGACAATTTTTTCAAATATTTTTGATAGTATGGGTAGGTTTGATATTGGTCTATAATTGTTTATGTCTGCCGGATTACCTCCTTTATGAACTGGCGTTACTCTTGCTTTTTTAAGGATATCAGGGAAGGTGTGACACTCAAGGGATTTGTTGAACAGCAGAGCTGTAGGTGGCGCAAGAGCATGGGAGGCGCTCTTGTATACAATGGATGGGATTTCACTGGTGTTCCCAGCTTTGGGTTTTAGTGAGTGTATAATGGACACAACATCTGTCGGGCTGACTGGTGAAAGGAGAAGAGAGTTTGGATAGCTGCCTGAGAGATATGTGTTGATATGTGTCTGAGTCTGTGGGATTTTACTTGCAAGGTTAGCACCAATCGATGAAAAGAAGCTATTAAATTAATTCGCTATTTCTAAGTCAGATGACAGTGTAAGGCCATCCTTAGAGAGTGTTATCTGGTTGTGGGAGTGTTGTTTAGTTCCTAGGATATTAGAGATGGTATTCCATGTGCTTTTCATGTTGCCTTTTGCTTCTTTGAATCTAGTCATAATATGAAAGTTTAGCTTTTCTTATGATACTGGTAAGCACTGATGAGTACCTTTTAACTACTTCCTTTGTAACTAGGCCAATCCTAAATTTCTTTACATATTCATGCTTTTTGTTGATTGATTTAATTATGCCACTTTTGAGCCATGAAGATCAAATGTCAGTAATCAAAGAGCAGTCGGCCTTAATAATGAACCTGCAAGGTTCATTATTATCTTTGCAGAATGAAGCTGGAGCCTTACTCAAGAACAATCAAGATCTATCTACCAAAGTCGTCCACCTCGAACAAGAATTAAACCTTCTCAGGAACACAGTTACTAACTTTAATCCAGATGAAACCACTAGAAAACAGGAAGAAATATTGCAACAGTTTGAGAACCATCTGAACAACCTACAACAACAACACACTGTTACCCAAGAAGAAACAGACCAACATAAACTACTTGAGTCTGTAATTATCTCTTCACATGATTTTCCCCATGAAACTGATGGAGAAGACTGTGCTGCCATCGTGATCAAGGTATTGCAGGATAAGTTAAGATATTCAATCCAAAAAAATGACATCAAATCAGCTTATAGAGTGGGTACCAAATCATCTGGTACAAATAACAGGAGAATACAAATAAAAGTAGATAGCTGCTCCCACAAGTTTGATCTTATCTCATCTGCAGTCGCAAGTAAATCCTCTGTTTATGTGAAAATGTCTGACCAGGTTCAGGCAAAATCTCTTTTTTAAACTGTGTGGTTTCTGCAAAAATTCCCCTATAATTAAACACTGTTTTGTGCGAGATGGTAAAATTATAGCTAGGAGGTCTGACACTGGAAAAACCTATTCAATAACCACAGAAGCTCACCTTAATTCTTTCCTCAGTGACTGTGGGATAACTGCTGTGTAGCCAGAATTCAAATTATAATCTCAATTAACTAGCATTGTGTACTTTAGCTCTGCCTTTCCTTTCAAAAGGTTTTAACTTTAGTTAAAAAAAAAAATAAAATAAAAAATTTGTTCATCTCTATTATTGTCTTCTTTCTTTTTACTCCCATGTTCCATAGTACACTGGCTTTGCCTGTGTCCTCTAGCATTAACTTCATTATCCAGTGTTCCTGAGTGTATCTCTATTTAAACTACCTCATTTTATTTTAGTGTAACTTTAGTATTCAACTATAGTGTACTTATAATAGTATAGTAAGCAAGCTTTTCATTTTATAGATTTCATAATTGCTTTTTTTACTTTTTTGGTCATCTATTGTTTACTAATTATTCTAGTTCATTTTTTACATTCCTAGTTCCCATTAAGCTTTTATTACTTAAATTACCATTAAGTTTATATTACTTTAGAATTTTTATTCTACTTCTTTGTTTTCTATTTTGTAATTTGCCATTCTTGCCTTGTTTTCCTGCAACCAGCCTTTTTATGCAGACAAGTATAGACCCAGAACTAAACCTCTTATCCACTATCTATGACAATCATCACTTTAATGATCAAAATTGCAGATATTTTACAGCACATGATGTAAACAATGTATTAACACATAATCACAATATCTCTGTAATCAACTTGAACGTTAGATCCCTAGGTAAACACTTCGATGATGTTAGTGCCTTGATTGAAACTATTGACAACAAATTCTCTTTTATTATATTTACTGAAACGTGGTTGAAAGAGGATACTACTCAACTCTTTAACATGCCTAACTACTCGGCAATTCACAACTGTCGTCAAATTCAGAGAGGTGGTGGTACTGCTCTTTACTACCACCAAGAACTAACATGCTTAAAAATAATAAGAACTAGAGACTGCTGTGGGGAGTATATCTTCGCCAGTTTCAGAGTCAAGGGTGCCGAGTCTATCCTGTCTGTGGGTGCAGTCTATAGAATTCCTAACACTGATGTGTCCGAATTCAATTTAAACCTTAGAAATCTAATACTAGTTAACAGACTGAACAAAAACCATCTAATTATCGCAGGGGACTTTAATATTGACCTCTGCGAGCCTGAACACCCTACTGCTGTTAGCTTCCTCAACAATATGAATTCCTGCTTCCTCATACCCTTAATCACTAGACCTACTAGAATCACTGATAGTACTGCCACGACTCTAGATCACATCTGGACCAACATAACCTCTCCGCTTACTTCAGGTATAATCACCGATAGCACTACAGACCATTACCCCACATTTCTCTTAACTAACATTAACAAACCACCTCTTGAGTCAAGGGAGTTAAGCTTTAGGCTGCACAATGAAACTGCTATAGACAATTTTATAACTGCTGCTGATAATGTCAACTGGGAATCCGAGTTAGGTAACATAGGGGACATCAACCTAGCAGTGCAATCTTTTCTTAAAAAAATTCTTAGCCTTTATAACACCCACTGTCCTATGCTTACAAAACAAGTCACAACCAAAAAGCTTAACAATCCCTGGCTTACAAATGGAATACTTAAATCCAATAATAAGAACATGACCTTGAGAAGAAGTATAGGTTAGGAACTGTCTCCAAAGAATTTTGAAAGAATTACTCGTTATTGCTATCTAAAATAATTAGACGAGCCAAAACTAAATACTACGAAGATAAATTTACCCAAGTAAAGAGCAACATTAAAAAAACTTGGAGCACAATTTCACAAATATTGGGATCAAAGAAGATTTTAAATAACAAACCAGCACTCCTGTTCAACAACGATGGTCAGCTTTCAGCCTCTGATTCTGCTATTGAGTTCAATAGGTTCTTCTCTTCCATTGGGCCATCCCTTGCAAATGATATTCCATCTTCCAGTACTGATGTTAAGGACTATCTTACAGGAAACTATCCACAGTCTCTGTACCTAAAGCCTACTAATTTCACTGACGTCAATGAGATAATCCTTTCCCTTAAAACCAAGTCTAGTGCCCTTGAGGAGATACCAACTTTAATTTACAAAAAAGCCTCCAGATCTTTAGCCCCTGCTATTGCATTGCTCTTCAACAAGTCACTTGACCTCCAAACCTTTCCAGATATTCTAAAAAAAAGCAAGAGTAACCCCTGTCCACAAATGTGGTGATCTCACAGATGTTAACAACTACAGACCTATATCAATCCTGCCTAACTTGTCACAAATATTTGAAACACTAATCTACAAGCAGCTTTACTCTTATCTAGCCAAACACAATATACTTAGCTCTTGTCAATATGGCTTCAGACCCAAAAAATGCACTAACGATGCACTTATTAGTATGATTAACTTGATTCATGCAGCTCTTGATAAAAATGAGTTCCCTGTTGGGTTATTTGTGGACCTGCGTAAGGTTTTTGACACTGTCAACCACCAAAACCTTCTCCTTAAATAACATCATTATGGAGTCAGAGGACACTCCCTGCAATACCTCAAATCTTACCTTACTGACAGGCTCCAGTATGTTTCTGTGAATAATTCAATTTCTCCCACCCTACCCATCAATATTGGTGTTCCTCAGGGCAGCATACTTGGCCCCCTCCTCTTTTTCATCTACATTAATGACCTGCCAAATGCCTCCCAACACCTCAAACCAATTCTATTTGCTGACGACACAACCTTCATTTACTCCAGTCCTGACCCCCTTGCTCTAAATGCCACAGTAAATACTGAACTAAATAAAGTCCATCTTTGGCTAACTACCAACAAGCTCACCCTTAACATTGACAAAACTTTCTATATTCTGTTTGGCAATAAATCCTCTAATCAAATAAATCTCAAAATAAACAATACCCAAATTTGTAACAAATTAGATGGCAAGTTTCTTGGCGTTCTCATTGGCCACAAGCTGAATTCCAGGGACACATTCTAAATATATCAAAAAAAGTTTCAAAAACTGTTGGCATTCTTTCTAAGATCAGATATTATGTACCCGCCCTGCCCTGGTGACTCTCTATTACTCCCTCATCTATCCATATCTCAACTATGGTATTTGTGCTTGGGGTTCTACTACCCAAAATCATATACGTCCTCTAATTATGTGCTCACCTAGATGTGCTCACATCTAGGTGAGCACATCTAGGTGAGCACATCTAGGTAAGTACATCTAGGTAAGCACATCTAGGTGAGCACATCAATGCCATTAAACAACCTGTCCCGAATTTTTTTTATTTATTAAGTACTAAGTGTATATCTTGATATACCTTATAGAATTCCAGAGAACGACTGTGTAGAGTTTCCTTCGATTAAATATATTCAGATCCTTGATGTTTATAAAATATGTTTTTGTTCGATTCCGGAAGTGGAAGTAGTTGGGCAGCGTTCCTTCACTCTGTCCTCACATCCCAGCTCATCTTAATGATCCTTCTATGTGCTATATAATTATAGTGGCCTAGTACTTTCACCTCATACTTACCTTACCTTACCTTACATATTTTTTTTTAGTTTTTCCTCGTGGATTTTTGCTTCTCAGGCCTCAACTGTCAGTTGATGATGTATGATGAAGTGAATGAACATATGAGTGTTGAGTTCTTCATTAGGCAGGAAGCGTCGTGGCCAGACTGGGAGGTCGGACCCGGTGTTCACGCGGTCACCAGTTGGACCCGGTGTTCACGCGGTCACCAGTTGGACCCGGTGTTCACGCGGTCACCAGTTGGACCCGGTGTTCACGCGGTCACCAGTTCCAACTCTATATATGACATGTTAGCTTCCGTTTTTCCATATATTACGCAGATAAAACTTTAGTTTTAATCTAAAACTGTTTTTCATCTGTTTAATCAAATTTTACAAATTCAATCACGTTTTATTTACGAATTCTAGTAACTTTTATATATATTATATAATTTGTTATTATTATAGCATTACGAAACAGTTAAAACTTGGGGTGAGTGTTGCAACACAGCAACAACGTAGTGTGAGTGTTGCAACACAGCAACAACGTGTTGTGAGTGTTGCAACACAGCAACAACGTGTTGTGAGTGTTGCAACACAGCAACAACGTGTTGTGAGTGTTGCAACACAGCAACAACGTAGTGTGAGTGTTGCAACACAGCAACAACGTAGTGTGAGTGTTGCAACACAGTAACAACGTAGTGTGAGTGTTGCAACACAGCAACAACGTAGTGTGAGTGTTGCAACACAGCAACAACGTAGTGTGAGTGTTGCAACACAGCAACAACGTAGTGTTAGTGTTGCAACACAGCAACAACGTGTTGTGAGTGTTGCAACACAGCAACAACGTGTTGTGAGTATTGCAACACAGCAACAACATAGTGTGAGTGTTGCAACACAGCAACAACATAGTGTGAGTGTTGCAACACAGCAACAACATAGTGTGAGTGTTGCAACACAGCAACAACATAGTGTGAGTGTTGCAACACAGCAACAACATAGTGTGAGTGTTGCAACACAGCAACAACGTAGTGTGAGTGTTGCAACACAGCAACAACGTGTTGTGAGTGTTGCAACACAGCAACAACATAGTGTGAGTGTTGCAACACAGCAACAACGTGTTGTGAGTGTTGCAACACAGTAACAACGTAGTGTGAGTGTTGCAACACAGTAACAACGTAGTGTGAGTGTTGCAACACAGCAACAACGTAGTGTGAGTGTTGCAACACAGTAACAACGTAGTGTGAGTGTTGCAACACAGCAACAACGTGTTGTGAGTGTTGCAACACAGCAACAACGTAGTGTGAGTGTTGCAACACAGCAACAACGTAGTGTGAGTGTTGCAACACAGTAACAACGTAGTGTGAGTGTTGCAACACAGCAACAACGTAGTGTGAGTGTTGCAACACAGCAACAACGTAGTGTGAGTGTTGCAACACAGTAACAACGTAGTGCGAGTGTTGCAACACAGCAACAACGTGTTGTGAGTGTTGCAACACAGCAACAACGTAGTGTGAGTGTTGCAACACAGCAACAACGTGTTGTGAGTGTTGCAACACAGCAACAACGTAGTGTGAGTGTTGCAACACAGCAACAACGTGTTGTGAGTGTTGCAACACAGCAACAACGTAGTGTGAGTGTTGCAACACAGCAACAACGTAGTGTGAGTGTTGCAACACAGCAACAACGTGTTGTGAGTGTTGCAACAAAGCAACAACGTGTTGTGAGTGTTGCAACACAGCAACAACGTGTTGTGAGTGTTGCAACACAGTAACAACGTGTTGTGAGTGTTGCAACACAGCAACAACGTGTTGTGAGTGTTGCAACACAGCAACAACGTAGTGTGAGTGTTGCAACACAGCAACAACGTAGTGTGAGTGTTGCAACACAGCAACAACGTAGTGTGAGTGTTGCAACACAGCAACAACGTGTTGTGAGTGTTGCAACACATCAACAACGTAGTGTGAGTGTTGCAACACAGCAACAACGTGTTGTGAGTGTTGCAACACAGCAACAACGTGTTGTGAGTGTTGCAACACAGCAACAACGTGTTGTGAGTGTTGCAACACAGCAACAACGTAGTGTGAGTGTTGCAACACAGCAACAACGTAGTGTGAGTGTTGCAACACAGCAACAACGTGTTGTGAGTGTTGCAACACAGTAACAACGTGGTGCGAGTGTTGCAACACAGCAACAACGTGTTGTGAGTGTTGCAACACAGCAACAACGTAGTGTGAGTGTTGCAACACAGCAACAACGTAGTGTGAGTGTTGCAACACAGCAACAACATGGTGTGAGTGTTGCAACACAGCAACAACGTAGTGTGAGTGTTGCAACACAGCAACAACGTAGTGTGAGTGTTGCAACACAGCAACAACGTGGTGTGAGTGTTGCAACACAGCAACAACGTAGTGTGAGTGTTGCAACATAGCAACAACGTAGTGTGAGTGTTGCAACACAGCAACAACGTAGTGTGAGTGTTGCAACACAGTAACAACGTAGTGTGAGTGTTGCAACACAGCAACAACGTGGTGTGAGTGTTGCAACACAGCAACAACGTAGTGTGAGTGTTGCAACACAGCAACAACGTGGTGTGAGTGTTGCAACACAGCAACAACGTGTTGTGAGTGTTGCAACACAGCAACAACGTGTTGTGAGTGTTGCAACACAGCAACAACGTAGTGTGAGTGTTGCAACACAGCAACAACGTGTTGTGAGTGTTGCAACACAGCAACAACGTAGTGTGAGTGTTGCAACACAGCAACAACGTGGTGTGAGTGTTGCAACACAGCAACAACGTAGTGTGAGTGTTGCAACACAGCAACAACGTAGTGTGAGTGTTGCAACATAGCAACAACGTAGTGTGAGTGTTGCAACACAGCAACAACGTAGTGTGAGTGTTGCAACACAGCAACAACGTGGTGTGAGTGTTGCAACACAGCAACAACGTAGTGTGAGTGTTGCAACACAGTAACAACGTAGTGTGAGTGTTGCAACACAGCAACAACGTGTTGTGAGTGTTGCAACACAGCAACAACGTAGTGTGAGTGTTGCAACACAGCAACAACGTGTTGTGAGTGTTGCAACACAGCAACAACGTAGTGTGAGTGTTGCAACACAGCAACAACGTAGTGTGAGTGTTGCAACACAGCAACAACGTGTTGTGAGTGTTGCAACACAGCAACAACGTGTTGTGAGTGTTGCAACACTGCAACAACGTGTTGTGAGTGTTGCAACACTGCAACAACGTGTTGTGAGTGTTGCAACACAGCAACAACGTAGTGTGAGTGTTGCAACACAGCAACAACGTGGTGTGAGTGTTGCAACACAGCAACAACGTAGTGTGAGTGTTGCAACACAGCAACAACGTGTTGTGAGTGTTGCAACACTCACAAAACACCATTCACATATGTTGCAAAACTCACAACATGTGCATATGCATTCGTGTATGCTAAATAAAAGAAAAATCTTAACCTAATGTATTCGTCATATATACTGATGTATGCCTGTCTTCTCTAATCTTTCAACTGGGGTTCCTACCTTGCGATCATTACTAAAACAAACATGAACATTTCAAAATCAGCTTAAGGTATCAGTAATACTTAAGTAATAAACAAGATGAAAGACTGATAATTAGAGTGAGAACAACTAAATGCGCACATGAAGGTACTCATCTATTTGTGCTTGCGGTAGTGTACAGGTGCCTGAGCCTATTGGGCTCTATCATATCTACACTTGAAACTGTGTATGGAGTTTGCCTCCACCAAATTACTTCCTAATGTATTCCATTTGTCAACCACTCTGACACTAAATAATCACTACACACGACCGTGGTATGATATGTGATCACGTCTAGGTGAGCACATCTAGGTGATCATCTATGCCTATAAACAGTAAGATTATAGGCATAGTTGATGTGCTCACCTAGATGTGCTCACCTAGATGTGCTCACCTAGATGTGTTCACATAGATGTGCTCACCTAGATGTGCTCACCTAGATGTGCTCACCTAGATGTGCTCACCTAGATGTGCTCACCTAGATGTGTTCACATAGATGTGCTCACCTAGATGTGCTCACCTAGATGTGCTCACCTAGATGTGCTCACCTAGATGTGCTCACCTAGATGTGCTCCCCCTAGATGTGCTCACCTAGATGTGCTCCCCCTAAATGTGCTCACCTAGATGTGCTCACCTAGATGTGCTCCTCCTAAATGTGTTCACCTAGATGTGCTCACCTAGATGTGCTCACCTAGATGTGCTCCCCCCTAGATGTGCTCACCTAGATGTGCTCACCTAGATGTGCTCACCTAGATGTGCTCCCCCTAAATGTGCTCACCTAGATGTGCTCACCTAGATGTGCTCCTCCTAAATGTGTTCACCTAGATGTGCTCACCTAGATGTGCTCACCTAGATGTGCTCCCCCCTAGATGTGCTCACCTAGATGTGCTCACCTAGATGTGCTCACCTAGATGTGCTCACCTAGATGTTTCTACCTGTATGTGCTCACCTAGATGTGCTCACCTAGATGTTTCTACCTGTATGTGCTCACCTAGATGTGCTCCCCCTAAATGTGCTCACCTAGATGTTTCTACCTGTATGTGCTCACCTAGATGTGCTAACCAAGATGTACTCACCTAGATGTGCTCACCTAGATGTTTCTACCTGTATGTGCTCACCTAGATGTGTTCACCTAGATATGCTCCCCCTAAATGTGCTCACCTAGATGTTTCTACCTGTATGTGCTCACCTAGATGTGCTAACCAAGATGTACTCACCTAGATGTGCTCACCTAGATGTGCTCACCTAGATGTTCCTACCTGTATGTGCTCACCTAGATGTGCTCACCAGTAAGACACATAGTGGTGATGTACCATGGGAGAGTGTGCCTGTAAGACACATGGTGGTGATGTACCATGGGAGAGTGTGCCTGTAAGACACATGGTGGTGATGTACCATGGGAGAGTGTGCCTGTAAGACACATGGTGGTGATGTACCCTGGGAGAGTGTGCCTGTAAGACACATGGTGGTGATGTACCATGGGAGAGTGTGCCTGTAAGACACATGGTGGTGATGTACCATGGGAGAGTGTGCCTGTAAGACACATGGTGGTGATGTACCATGGGAGAGTGTGCCTGTAAGACACATGGTGGTGATGTACCATGGGAGAGTGTGCCTGTAAGACACATGGTGGTGATGTACCCTGGGAGAGTGTGCCTGTAAGACACATGGTGGTGATGTACCATGGGAGAGTGTGCCTGTAAGACACATGGTGGTGATGTACCATGGGAGAGTGTGCCTGTAAGACAAATTGTGGTGATGTAACATGGGAGAGTGTGTCTATACAACACATGGTGGTGATGTACCATGGGAGAGTGTGCCTGTAAGACACATGGTGGTGATGTACCATGGGAGAGTGTGCCTGTAAGACACTTGGTGGTGATTTACCATGGGTGAATGGGCCTGAAAGATACAATGTGGTGATGTACTATTGGAGAGTGTGCCTGTATGTTACGGCCCTATTGGGTCGCAACCGGGTTCTTCTCTGATGTTATTAGAGTTTGGGTATCCGGCCCCAAGTTAGTAGTGGCTTTCAAGGGGTGTGTTCCATAACGCAAGTAAATTAAAGGGGAAGGGATACAAATGCACTGCTTTTCTATATATAGGCGAATCTACCCTGGCCACAGGCCAGCCAAATCACAGTCCCACTGGGTGCACCGTCGTGGAGGCCTTCAACCCCAAATCCAGCCTGTAGCTGGCAGGTTCTGATCATCTCCGCTGTGTAGGCCACTCCACGATCGATACTAGGGTTGCGAGCCCTAGGCAGGAGCCTCGTGTGAATCCGCAGATCACTCTCCTTTCTCAGCACCACAGTGGCTAGTCTCTTCCAGCAGCCAGCCCCGGATAGGACGATTCCTGGTACTGCCACGTCACAGGCAGGCTAATACACTCAACAGTGTTAGTACGGGGGTGACTCACTGCTTCTGCAGAGCAAACTCATGAAGAGACCTTGGCTGCCTTGGGTAGACTGCCCATCGTCCATTACAGCAGTCCCAGGTCGACTCTGTAATCAGACACGTCATTAATACGGGGGACACTCTAGGGCACCTCACTCACAGGTTTAGACACAAACGTCCACCTATCCACTCCATAGATGGCGTTGCTGTCTAAGCGCCACCTCACCAGAGGTCAGCAGCGGCTACGTTACGAGCTGATTAAGACGGGAAACCAGCCCCTGTCGCCGGTATATCTCGTCGTCACTAGATGGCGTCGTCTATTTGGAGGGGTTTTCGGGAGTTGACTCACAGATGGCGTTGTCGTCAATGCTCCATGCTACGACGCTGGACTCGGGTTCGTAACACTGTAAGATGCCCTGCCCTGGTGACTCTCTATTACTCCCTTATCTATCCATATCTCAACTATGGTATTTGTGCTTGGGGCTCTACTACCCAAAATCACTTACGTCCTCTAATTATTCAACACAAAGCTGCTATTAGGACAATATCCAATTCTGGCCCCAGACATCACTCGGTACCCCTACTCAAATCCCTGAATATGTTAGACATTAAGTCACTGCACATTCTCTCATGTGTATTATACATATATAAAACGCTAAACTGTAATGCCAATCCTGATCTCAAAAGCTTCATAGAAGGTTGTAACAGAACCCATGAGCACCACACCAGAAATAAATACAGTTTTGATATTCCTAGAGTACGACTTAATCAAACCAGAAATGCTCTACAAATCAAGGGGCCCAGAATGTGGAATGACCTTCCCAACCATGTTAAAGACAGTACCTCTCTCAACCAGTTTAAGTTAAAAACGAAGCTATACCTAATAAATTCCCTGTAACCTACCTTACCCCTCTATTGTCAACCCATGTATGTTTTTTTTTTTGTTTTTGTTTTTCAAATCAACGCCGTTTTAATGTAATTTTCTGTAATAATTTGTAATTGTATTTGTGCTGTTTTTTCAACAATGTTCCCCCCTCTTTTACCTCTATTTTTATTTGTACTCAACGCATTTTTTTCTTTTTACCCATTAGTTTTAAGCTTTAGTCAGTAGTGTTTTTTCCTGCCCGAAACGTTTTGCGTAATAGTGGCTTTAGGCATTGTATGTACTAGCTCTATCTATAAAGCCAACAAACTTTGTAAAATCTCTTTATGTATGTACCTTTGCCTAAATAAAAATTATTATTATTATTATTATTATTATTATAAGATACATTATGGTGATGTACCATGGGAGTGTGTGCTTGTAAGATACATTATGGTGATGTACCATGGGAGAGTGTGCCTGTAAGATACATGGTGGTGATGTACCATGGGAGAGTGTGCCTGTAAGATACATGGTGGTGATGTACCATGGGAGAGTGTGCCTGTAAGACACATGGTGGTGATGTACCATGGGAGAGTGTGCCTGTAAGACACATGGTGGTGATGTACCATGGGAGAGTGTGCCTGTAAGATACATGGTGGTGATGTACCATGGGAGAGTGTGCCTGTAAGACACTTGGTGGTGATGTACCATGGGAGAGTGTGCCTGTAAGACACATGGTGGTGATGTACCATGGGAGAGTGTGCCTGTAAGATACATGGTGGTGATGTACCATGGGAGAGTGTGCCTGTAAGATACATTGTGGTGATGTACCATGGGAGAGTGTGCCTGTAAGACACATGGTGGTGATGTACCATGGGAGAGTGTGCCTGTAAGACCCATGGTGGTGATGTATCGTGGGAGAGTGTGCCTGTAAGACCCATGGTGGTGATGTATCGGGGGAGAGTGTGCCTGTAAGATACATTGTGGTGATGTACCATGGGAGAGTGTGCCTGTAAGACACATGGTGGTGATGTACCATGGGAGAGTGTGCCTGTAAGACCCATGGTGGTGATGTATCGTGGGAGAGTGTGCCTGTAAGACCCATGGTGGTGATGTATCGTGGGAGAGTGCGCCTGTAAGACAAATTGTGGAGATGTACCATGGGAGAGAGAGCCTGTAAGACACATAGACATTCACCTAAAAAGCTATGCGTGCTATTGGCTGTACAAGAATGTAAGAACCCTTGTATACAAAAATAATAAATAAAATACAGTAATATATCATAATATATTACTGTATTATATCATAATTATGTAAAATATCATAATTCCTATTGTTTAGCTTTCTAAGTTTTCTCAAGCATTACATGGGTTACAGTGTGCAGGTGTTTAACATTAGGGGGGGGGGGGGGGGCAGGGTCCATACAGGCTCCACATACAGCTGTAATTAGGTCAGTTTCAGTCTCATCTGTCCTGCACCTCGCAGTGTTCTACAATGTTAAAGATTTTTCTTTTAAACCATTTCATATATTATTGGGCCCCAGAGACATCATCTATAACTTTTGTTACTCCTCTGCATGAACCTTTTTTTCTAATTTCACCTAAAATATCATAAAACTTTTTCCTTGAAAGATTATCGGCAACTTTTGATCTCACAATATTATCTTTCTCTTTCTTAATCCTCTTTCTTGATGATATTGAGCCCTGGTGCCACACCTGAGCTGGGGCCACCAACCATCTCTGGGACACCCTGCATATTTCCGTAGGTCATGCCAAAAGGTAGATCTATTTTGAAATTCCCCTAACATGATTATTCCAACCAGGCATACTACTTCTTTTATTGGTTATAAGATAAATACTCTCTTCCCCTGCCCTATCTAGCACTAAACGACAGATGTGAAAAAGTCCTTGAGATTGTTCTAATGCAAATTGCACTGGATAATATTGCAAGCAATTGCATCACTTGTGATTTGAGTATTGGTTAAGCAGGCATTTAAACTTATCCAGGTCAGCAAGAGTGGCCTTCCTACGTTTAGGTGTGTTCTAGGGAGGTTTATGTTATCTTTGGCAGCAACAACTTGTGAGTGAGGTATATTGGAGGTGGCCATGGCAGGATGATACCAGGACAGGTTGTCATCACTGACAGCCTTATACTTAAAGGTGTGACCAGTTATATCATCAATAAGAAAATGATCAATATGAGACCTTCCATTCCTATCTCATGACATAAAGCTATAGTAATAGTAAATAAATCATTAATAGCAGGATTATGTAAATTTTCAGCATCCATGAATTCATTAAACAAATTTAAGTATACATCTTAGCGGGTAAAATCAGTGTTAAAAATCACCTACCACCCATGAGTTCAGCATTATGATACAAATTACTCAATTGATATATTTCTGATTATACATTTCCATACTCATCTGCACAGTTGATATTGCTTGTGAAACATGCATATACACACACACATACACACACACACACACATACACACACACACACATAATCAAATACTGCTGAGCACCTTTCAGGCCCCTGACAACTGAGTGGACAGTGCATCAGATTCATAGTCCTGAGGTTCCGGGTTCGATCCTTGGTGGAGCCGGAAACAAATGGGCAGAGTTTCTTTCATCCTGATGAGTCTGTTCACCTAGCAGTAAATATGTACCTGAGAGATAGACAGCTGCTACAGGCTTCTTCCTTGGGATTGTGTAACAAAAAGGGGGCCTGGTCGAGGACCGGGCCGTGGGGGACGATAAGCCCCGAAATCATCTCCAGATAACTATAGGACACAAGTATAGCAGGAGTGAGCCCTGATACAATATTGACAACCTCAACTTTACATTGCATATTGTTATGCCCAGGATAGCAGCAGCACCATAGGGTCTTCCAGGACCTGACCAGTCAATAGACATGTCAATACTGGCAATGGAAAAATAACTATCAATAAATTTGAAGTGGTTTTGATATTCATAAGATGTAAGCCAGTGTTCTTGCAAGACAAGAATATTTTGCACATACCAAAATGCTTTTAACGTTCATATATTCAGGGTTTGTTATTTCTCTAATTACCTTAATAACCGGGAATTATAACTTTACAAATACTGAAGCATTGTCATGGGGGTAAATAAACCATATTACGTGAAGATCATTTATGTGCTAATTAAAACAACACTTATAGTAAGAGGACAGTAAATTGGAATGTTGAGACAATTGTCAAGTAATAATAATATAATAATTAACAGGTTTTAAGAGCCATCTATTGCATCTTTAAAATAATTTAGACAAAATCGGCAGAATTGATATTGGTCTATAATTGTTGACTTCAGTGAGATTGCTGCTTTTATGGACTAAGGTTACTCTTGCTTTTTTTCTCAAAATATCAGGAAAGGTTTAGAGTTCAAATAATTTGTTGTAGAGCAATGCAATGGTTGGAGCTAAAAATCTAGGGGCTTTTTTTGTAAATTAGGGGTGGTATCTCAACATACAGTATCTATGCATGAGGTTCATTTATCCACTACAAACTACCTCAAGCCCATCATCACCCAACGAAAATCTGTTATCATAACAATGAAACTGTCTTCAAACAACACCCAACCTCTCTGTTTAAAATCCCTGAACATGCTACATATACACTCGCTCTACACATTCTCTTGTGCTATTTACAAGTACAAAACCTTGTTCCTAAATGCTAACCCTGATCTGAAACTCTCCATTGATAGACGTAATAGAACCCACAAGCACCACAACATAAATATCTCTTTGATATAATTTTTTTATATAAATTGACAGTCAGGATAATATAATTGCCAATCTTCGACAACTTCCTGTTCTCATCGAGGTCACTCGGGTTAGTAGCCCTCAGGTAAATCGGGTAAAATATTATTCCCAGACAATTACAGCATAACTGATAAAGTTAGGCTAGAGTAATAAATTTCTGGTAAATTTAGAGTGATAAATTTTTAGAGTAATATAAATTTAAATTTCATATTAACTTGACTGACAGCTATAATGCCAAACAGCCTTCAATATACTCTTCGGTGAAATATTTATAATCAAGAGTAGAACTCATAAATAGGCCTAAACAAAAAATAAAAAATGGACATCAGTTTGCATATGAATCTGATGAGAAAATTCCTGGATTAATATACATTTCCTTACCAATCAAATGGTCTCACCTTAAGTACGTCTCAGATTGTCTTCTTCACCAACTCCAATGCTAAATAATATTACAACAAAAATGTCCATAACTTAGCTAGAGAGTATATTACATTTTAAATGAATTTCCACAGGAAGCAAAAAAAGGAAGCACATTATTTACATAAATATGAAGAAAAACATTTAAGGCTTTGTTTTACCTTTGCTAAATTAAAGAGATATTTCTATACTTATAAGCAATTTTGAGTTTTCCTAGTGACAGCTTCTCCAGTTCTTGCTTGGTCATCTAACTTTCATATAAGAACAATATAATAAAATATCTTCATATCTTTACCTTTTCATTGTGAAGTGTATTTCTCAAGCAAAATATACTGGGTCTGTCTAATTACCACAAGCTACACAAGCTTTAGAAAGCTTCCTGGCAATACGTTAGTAATGAATAAATATGATATGTTAGGTTAGGCTGACCTGACCTAACCTAACCTATCCTAACCTAACCTAACTTAACCAAACCTAACCTAACCTAACCAAACCGACGCTTGGATCGTCGACTTGATTTGGCGTCACCAGCTTTTTATTTTCGTCTAATTTCTTTATAAAAAGATACTTTTTCAGATTAAAATTATGTTTTTTCGTGTTGTACATTCAGCACCAACATTATAATGAGTAAATATATCATATTTATTCATTACTAACGTATTGCCAGGAAGCTTTCTGAAGCTTGTGTAGCTTGTGGTAATTAGACGGACCGAAATATAATTACCTCTGAAGAACATCCAACTGGCATTGTGATAGCACACTGTTAGATTAAAGGTAAGTTAATATACCATTATGTGCCTCATTATCCTTCAACATTCTCTTAATTATCTTTCACGCTCAAAGTGATTAGCCTATTATCTGCATGTATCATCTTGTGCCTCTTCATATTGCCAAGACGACTGAATCTCTTCCCACACTCTGGACACTCATGCGGTTTGTCACCTGAATGCAATAACATGTGCCTTATTATAGCTCCACGTCCTCTAAATTTTTTGCCACACTCGGCACATTGAAACGGTCCATAGAATTACCCCAATCACCCCAAATCAGGCCAAAACTACCCAAATCGTCCTAGCATTACGTAAGTAATGAAGAAATATGGCATATTTACTTACTATAATGTTGGAGCTACACATAGAACATGATCAAACCTATTTTTACTCTGAAATAATCTAATTTCATAACGAAATTAGACGTAAATATGTGAGAGGTGACGCCATAGGAAGTCGACGGTCCAAGCGACAATTGTGTGGAGCGACTTACCCAAGATATATGGTCGCCAGGAGAGTGTTTGCTGCCATATCACCCTCCTGTACACAGTGATCCAGTCCTTTTCGTTCATTGAACACCGAACCCTACACGCCCTCTGATATATTGCTTAATTAACAAATATTCACAAATAAAGATTATATTTGTATATGTTATCAGAAAGGCAGATATAAAATAGTTTTTGTGAATCCATCACAGAGATTATACCTTATTAGAGAGGAAAAATATTCATACTTTAAACAAGGCTTCATGGCCGATGCTCTCCTTACCGATATGGGAACTATGACCTTCCGAAGATCAATGTTAATTTAATCTAGATATTGTAATAAACGAAGTTTTCTATGTCATCATAAAGACATAAATATAAGCTGCATGTTAATACTTTGGCATAAATATAATTGAATTGAAAGTTAAGATATATGCCTTTTTATAGTTACTTGATGGCTCGCTCTGGGAGTGTGAAGGCCTCCACACAAGCCAATCAATTTTATAATTACTTTGCATATATGCAAAGTAACGCCATAGGTCTTTATGTCAGAATAAAGCCATGTAGACGATACTGTAACTACATTTCAAGGAAAACATATCTTAATATAATTATTAAATGAATGCAAAGTTATGGTTAAATAAATAGCCAATACCACACAATCGCCGGTGTCCGGACACATGAATAGTCGCATTAGGTGAAAGGAAATGTACCCAACCATTTCCATTTACCCAACCAGTTTGTGCACCCTATACTCATCCTCTGTGCGGTAATTTATTGTGCACCCCATACTCATCTTGTTACCAGTAGTTTGTGCAACCCATATACTCATCCTGTGACCCGTAATTTATTGTGCATCCCATACTCATCCTGTTACCGGTAGTTTGTGCAGCCCATACCCATCCTGTGACCTGTAATTTATTGTGCAACCCATACTTATCCTGTGACCTGTAGTTTATTGTGCAGCTAATACTCATTCTGTGAGTCATAGGACATTGCGCAACCCTTTCTCATCGTGTGAATCTTTGTTTACTTTGCTCTCCATATTCATCCTCTGCGCGATAGTTTCTTGTGCAACCCATACCCATGATGTGAGTGGTAGTTTATTGTGTACCCTATATTCATCCTGTGAGTATAGGGTACACAATTCTTGTTTGGATTCTTGTAATGTTATTTGTCTATTTGTACTCACAGCATTTGTGCGCCCCTTGAGGGACTTGAATTAGAGGGGGGTTGAAATAGCCTAAGCTACTCTATCCCTTCGAGATGTATTTATTGCTTATCTCAATAAACATACTTGAACTTGAACTTGGGTACACAATGAGTTCATTTGTACTCCATACTCATCATCAAGAAGTGTATTTTACCAGCATTGTAATATAAATTAAGAATAAAAGCTTAACTGGATTACAGACCCATAATCAAAATAAGAGTCATCACTAATTATCATGACAAATTGTCTAGGCTACACTTCCGCCTTCGACAAGCTGCCGCCGGATGTGGGTATAGTTTATTGTACACCCCCGCACCCCCAGTCCTGGAAGGGCGGGCATTGGGATGTGGACATGTGTACCATTATACCCCCCCCCCCACACACACACACACTCGATCCTCTCCTGTTAATAATAATACTAATAATAATAAAAATTAAAAATAATAACGTTAATAAATATTATAATTAAAACACTTACTGTAATACCCTAGTGCTTGAATGAAGGTGAAGGAAAGACCCAATAAATGTGTAAGTGTATTAAAAACCAAATTTTCGTTGGGTGAGCTGGCAGGTGAGCACCACCTGCCAGCTCACCCAGTAATGAACATCACCTGCACACTGCACCGAACCACTTGCCAGCAGGTGCAGAAGTACGATGGAGAGAGCAAAGTATACAATATTTCAAGTATAATATTAAAGATATATTTAGGATTTAATGTTTTCCTATAAAGTTTCAATAATACCTTTATTTGATTTTTTGTATTATTTTCTACCACAGACGTGGCCACACATTAACAATGCTAACCAGCATATATACATTTTCTTCAGTCCGCCATGGACTCTAACCCTTTCCACTACCGCCCACAAGATGGGTATAGGGTGCATAATATAAGAACTAAACTAACTAACTCCATTGATAGGGTTAGAGATTTGTTAAACATATAGTTCAGGGATTTATTGAACAATCAACCACATAAGGTGATTGTAGTGTTTTTAAAATGCCAGGCTAAGCTACATACGTAAATACATAAATACACAGATTTACGTATGCCCTACATAAAGTGTTCGATGTGTCTTTTACATAGTGTCATTAACGTGCATTTACAAAGGTGAAATTGAATTCTGACCAGCTTCCACATATACTTTATACACATACATATACACACACAGACGTATGCGTACATATACATATATATACATACATATATACACACATACATACACATATATTTGTCTCTTTTACTCTGACAAGGTGAGATAACTGATAGAGAAACTAGTGTGCAATTAAGCACTTAATCACTGAAGGTGATTAAGGTGCTTTCACAAGCTCAGGTTATAGAGTTACATCACATACATTCATTGTATAATTGATACGTTACATGGTCAATCTAGGGTACAAGTTCAATATATCATCAAGTGTTCCAGTACTCAAATAGTAATTACACAGTTCAGCATACCTTAGCCCAGGAGGGCGAAAGTCAGTCAGTATGGGACATTCTACAATATAATGTTCAAGGGAGTGCATATTTTCTCTTTCACAAAGTTGACACATTGTGTACTCGACATTTGGGTTTTGAGAAAGCTGCCAGATACGTCTATATCCCAAGCGTATTATGGCCACTATAACATCACATTGCTGGGTTCTTGTTCCATTAATCCTGTATGTGAATGTCTCCGCACGATATCTATCATAATATTTAATGCTACAATTTTCAGGTCTTTGTGAATTTGTTAGGTCGGTGAGATTTTCATTAGATGTTTGCTTAAGTATTCTCTTTGTCACTGCTAATGAAACACCCATATAAATTTCTACCACTGGTTTTCTACAGGCTGTCTTTGCAAGCATATCAACAGTGTCATGCCTTGAGATGCCAACATGTGATGGTATCCATAGGAATTTAATTTCAAATCTCTTTTCTTTGGCAGCTAAAATATTCATTCGAATATCACTGACTATTTTCTGGGTGTCACTACTATGTGCGTTCAATACCAGGAGTGCACTCTGCGAATCACAGTATGTAAGTCGACTGCCTTTGTGTTTTAAAAATTCAGTGGCAAGGTATATGCCTGCAAGTTCGGTTTAAGTTGTACTTGCCCAATCATTGACGCGCTTCATTGCTGTATGTACGAGAGAAGATTGTTCAAATATATTACATGCACATCCGGTACATCGTCCACCTTCTTCTACAGAACCGTCGGTATAGCACTGACACACATCGTTACCCATACCCTGAGTACTCTCAGTGATGCTTTTCAGTGTTAACTGTTTTAATAATGTAGAGTGTACATTATCATTCTTGGGTGCATTTACAAAATCAACTGCTAGATCCAAGTTATCCCATGGAGTAATTGGTTGATTAATCGTTAATTGAGTTGGGTACATATTTAATATTTTGATGGAATTGGCTACCTTGTAGAACCAAAATGCATAATCAGATTTCGCTCTTCTACGGACCTCAGGTGAGTGTAGCATATTAGAAAGTTTAGCTTGAAACTTCTTGTATTGCCGAGATCTACTCAATGCCTTCACGCCGAAAACTGTGCTAATAGACAAAATTATGTTAGAGATATGGGTCTATAATTATCTGAGTGTGCTTTGGGGATGGGAACAATGACACTGTCCAATCATCAGGTAATACTCCTTCACTTAAACTCATTCTGTACAACACTAAAAGTGGATTACCTGGTACTTGTGAGACTAATCTCAGTAAACTGTAAGTAATACCGTCCTCTAAAGGAGCAGTAGACTTATTTTATTGTGCTACACAGCCTTCCCGGCTTGGTGCCCTCTTTGGTAATTACTTATCAAAGGCAGCTCCATACGAGGAGCTGCCTCGTATGGGCCAATAAGTCTTTTGCAGTTACCTTCATTCTTATGTTCTTACTTACATTTATTGAACTTTATCATCATCATCATTTACAGAAATAAATTAACATAAAAAGTAGTCATTTTAATACACAAAACAGAAGTAGATATTATGTAAATTATGATGCAGGATAGGATCACTATTAAGAACTTAATTATAAACCACAATATGTTTTATATCGTCAGAAATTCGGAAACATACCATATATTTTCAAATATTTACAATTAAAGTATTTATTTAGGAAATAAGTATTCTAGTTACCCTAGTTAGCTCTGAGAACACACATTCTTGCAGCAAGAATTTCTTCCCACTAATCTGAGAGATGCTAATGAGACCAGTCTCGACCCACTGGACAGGTCATGAACAACAATTAACTACAGCACCATCTATGTCAGCAGATATTCAAAATATTCTTGATATCATTCAAATTGTCAATACGAGAACAGAATACATAAGTTGAGTGATGTCAAAGGAATCATATTGACTGACCGAGCCCCATTGTAAATATCCGTGGCTTCCTGACCATAAAGGTACCGACGCGGTCGAGGGTAAGAGACCGGATGTACCCATATACCTATGAGGCCATCAAAAATAGTGAGTCACGCCAAACAAAAAGAAGTACTGGTAAACAGGTCAGACACAACCAGTACTATGATGATGCTAAACTGAAAGAGCTTAAATCAATTGCTAGACAGACAGGTAAAGCATATAAGAGCCTTAGAACTCCTCAAATGTTAAAACTGTTTCAGGCCGCGCTTGCAGCGGCAAGGGAGAGAATGACTGAACTGAGACAAAATGAATGGGAGGGTTTTGTTAGTGGACTTAACCTGCATACTCCCCCGGGCAAAGCCTGGAAAGGCATAAACAAAATTATTTGTAAAAATAGTAGACAAGTTTCACACCCAAACCCGCTACAGAAAGCCAATCAGTTAATTGCAAAATGGGCTCAGGTTTCCAGCCTTGGAATGCTACCAGCTAGCACTGGGGAGAAATTGCAGGCGAGGTCCACAGACAGAAATTCTCTCATAAATTTCATGTTGAGCAAGCAACATGATGAATGTGATGTTCCATATACAGATTATGAATTGGATGCAGCCCTCTCCAGGGGCAGTAGCACTGCTCCTGGTGAGGACGGTATCACCTATGATATTCTAAGACTCCTACATCGTGTACCCGGTAACCCATTATTAGAATTGTTTAATGCCAGCTATGTCTCTGGGCAGTTGCCTGTATCATGGACCACCAGTCTTACGGTACCTGTACCAAAGCCTGGCCAACCGGATGCTTTCCGTCCCATCTCACTGACCAGTTGCATGTGCAAAACCTTTGAGAGAATAGTAGACAATCAACTAAGCACCATTCTCTCTTTGAGAGAATGGTGCTTAATAGATTATTGTATAGAGTTAAAGAGCACATGTCACCTGATATCAATGGTTTCACACATGGTAGTTTCACGCTGTTACCTAGCAGTAAATAGGTACCCGAGAGTTAGTCAGCTGTCACGGGCTGCTTCCTGGGGGTGGAGGCCTGGTCGAGGACCGGGCCGCGGGGACACTAAAAGCCCCGAAATCATCTCAAGATAACCTCAAGATAAGATGGTAAAAGTGTACACAACTGTATCACAACCTTTCTTACTGTTCATGGAGATAAAAGGCACAAGTACACAACATTTCTTGATTTAAAAAATGCCTTTGATATTGCTAATAGGGAAGTGATTATGTATGAATTAGCGAGAATGGATATAGGGGGACATTTATTACAGTGGATACGAGGCTATCTTACCAACCGGAAGTCCTCTGCGCTGTTCCAAGGCTACAAGAGTGAAACTAAAGTAATGCAACTAGGCACCCCACAAGGAGGAGTACTTAGTCCTACCTTGTTTAATGTTCTAATTAATGCTTTACTAAAATCAATCCCAACTAGTCCGGCAAACATCACTATCAGATATGCAGATGACATCCTTGTACATACTAAAACCCACCGCAAAATGCAAACAGTCTTAAATTGTATACATACAGCTTGTGAGAGCCTTGGTCTTGTAATCAACGCTGCTAAAACTAAGGTATTTAACAGACAAATTGGCAACCGCAAAAGTGGACCACGAAAACTTAAGATAGACAACATACCAATAGACTATGTCTCTTCTTTCAAATACCTTGGAGTCTCTGTCCCTTGTACCTCAACTGCAGTCAATAAGTTACATCAACAATGTAGAGACAGACTCAAGGCTCTCAGAACTGTAGTGGGGTACAGCCCGAAATATGGTGCTAATATTAGAATAGCAAGAATGATGTATTTAGCGTATATAAGGTCTCTGATAGACTATCATGCACCAGCTTTGGTCCTGCAGAATGGCAAAAGTATAGATAGACTGGAAAAAATGCAAAATGAAGCACTCAGAATTATACTTGGCTGTCCTATAACTACCAAAGTTCTCAACATGCGGAAAGAATTAAATATACTTAGCATTAGAGATAGAATATTTGAAAGGTTGAAAGAAAGAATATTTAGGGTTGGTTAGGTTCGGTCATATATCTACGTTAATTTTAACTCCAATAAAAAAAATTGACCTCATACATAATGAAATAGGTAGCTTTATCATTTCATAAGAAAGAAATTAGAGAAAATATATTAATTCGTAAAACTTGGCTTATCAGGCAAATCGGGCCTTGCATAGTTGGCTGAAAAGTACGTTCTGGCTACTAGGTACGACATATATATATATATATATATATATATATATATATATATATATATATATATATATATATATATATATATATATATATATATATATATATATATATATATATTTATATATATATATATATATATATATATATATATATATTATATATATATATATATATATATATATATATATATATATATATATATATATATATATATATATATATATATATATTTATACATATATATATATATATATATATATATATATATATATATATATATATATATATATATATATATATATAAAAGTTTGTGAGGGTACCACCTCTGGTGCCAATGTGGGGACCCATAGCCTCGGAGAAGAAAATAAAAAGTATTCAGAGGAGACCTTGTGGTTTCTCACTGAACACTAATATTATCTTCTCCTACCACCCCCATTCTTTTGTATGTACACATATATATTTACTTTATTTGAACTTTGTTACAAAAAAGGAGTTACATATGGGTTACAAAGATGGTTGTCATAGGTTGTCGAGTTCCTCCAGCTCCTCAGATGGCGGGCAGGAACCCTGGATGCAGTGCGCATTTCCCCTCTGTATCGCCACACTGAGGCGCTGGAAAAGAAAGCTTGCAGCTCTCGGGTCCCTTGTTGTTTCAATGAGCCTAGAACCCAGTTCCTTCAAAAAACTGGTAGCACTTTTACCCCAGGCGCCGAGCGTCTCAAAAGCAATGGGGGACAAAATTGTAGTGGTGATCCAGTTCTCTATACTTACGGGATTTGGCTGCTTCCCTGTGGGTGGCAGCGCCACCTGGTTGTGCAACACTGAGGTTAATGTTGGTGTTAGCCAGGGTTGATACGCACGTGTAGTCCCATACCAACTGCTTGCCATTCTTCCAGGGGTTCACTGTGATACCATCCGGGCGACCAATAAGAGCATCAGAGTTACGGGGCGTTAGGTAACGGGGCTCTCTTTCAGCTGGGCATCCAGCTGTGGTGAGGCTCCTCTTGATGATGTCGTTAACTTCACTGTGCCTCGAGTGCCATCCCCCTGTGCTTTGGCAGAGTAGGCCATGGTGACCGTACCTGTCAGCCACCACCTCGCCGCAAATACACCTATATCTGGTGTGGATTGGATATATATATATATATATATATATATATATATATATATATATATATATGCGAACAAGCCTGAATGGTCCCCAGGACAATATGCAACTGAAAACTCACACCCCAGAAGTGACTCGAACCCATACTCCCAGGAGCAACGCAACTGGTATGTACAAGACGCCTTAATCAACTTGACCATCACGACCGGACAAAATGAGGTGATAGCCTAAGCTATTTGAACCACCCCACCGCCGGCACTCGGATAGTAATCTTGGGCATAGCATTTTACCAAATCACCTCATTCTTTGGGGCACACGTGAGGAACACAAATGCGAACAAGCCTGAATGGTCCCCAGGACAATATGCAACTGAAAACTCACACCCCAGAAGTGACTCGAATCATTTTGTCCGGTCGTGATGGTCAAGTGGATTAAGGCGTCTTGTACATACCAGTTGCGTTGCTCCTGGGAGTATGGGTTCGAGTCACTTCTGGGGTGTGAGTTTTCAGTTGCATATTGTCCTGGGGACCATTCAGGCTTGTTCGCATTTGTGTTCCTCACGTGTGCCCCAAAGAATGAGGTGATTTGGTAAAATGCTATGCCCAAGATTACTATCCGAGTGCCGGCGGTGGGGTGGTTCAAATAGCTTAGGCTATCACCTCATTTTGTCCGGTCGTGATGGTCAAGTGGATTAAGGCGTCTTGTACATACCAGTTGCGTTGCTCCTGGGAGTATGGGTTCGAGTCACTTCTGGGGTGTGAGTTTTCAGTTGCATATTGTCCTGGGGACCATTCAGGCTTGTTCGCATTTGTGTTCCTCACGTGTGCCCCAAAGAATGAGGTGATTTGGTAAAATGCTATGCCCAAGATTACTATCCGAGTGCCGGCGGTGGGGTGGTTCAAATAGCTTAGGCTATCA
>NC_091187.1:6925763-7015763 GCF_040958095.1 Procambarus clarkii | reverse complement strand
TGGGCGGCAGCTTAACAGTCATGTGCTCCACACCCACCCAACTGGGCGACGGCTTTACAATCATTTGCATGAATTACTTACAGTAAGCAAATTTTAGATACTTCGCTAAGATTTCGGGCAGCACATCATTATAAATGAAGTACTTCACTTTTCTTGGACACCAATGATGGTGTTATCTCTGAATTCCGCGATTTTTTTTTAAATTCCAGTACTGTATATAATGACGCAAAGTATGCGAATAGTTCTGCAATAGTGATCCTATCCTGCGTCATAATTTACATACATATCTACTTCTGTTTTGTGTATTAAAATTACTACATTTTTATGTTAATTTATTTCTGTAAATGATGATGATGATAAATTTCAATAAATGTAAGAACATAAGAACGGAAACTGGTCGCGTAAATGGAAATGGTTGGGTACATTTCCTTTCACCTACCTAATGCGAATATTCATATGTCCGGACACTGGCGATGGTATGGTATTGCCTATTTATTTGACCATATCTTTGCTTTCATTTAAGATATGTTTTCCTTGAAATGTATTTACATTATCGTCTACATCTGTCTTTATTCTGAAATAAAAACCTTTGACGTTACTTTGCATTGACGTTTGACGTTACTCAGGGAGTGTGCAGGCCTTCACACTCCCTGAGCGAGCCATCAAGTAACTATAAAAAGGCATATTTATTTATTTATTTATTTATACATATACAAGAATGTACATAAGGAATGTGAGGATACAAATATGGTAATTACAGTCTTGTAAAGCCACTAGCACGCGCAGCGTTTCGGGCAGGTCCTTAATCTAAGAAAATATTTTAAGGAGGTAAATACTTGCAAAATTATAGACAAAAAATGATAACAGATTACATGAAATGAAAAAAAGATGAGAGAAAATTGTAGGTACAGTATATTAAAGCACATAGGTAGCTAAGATTGATTGCAATGACAGCTTGAATGGTAGTTGACAAAAAAATTGGTAGGCATAATACAGCATATGGCTAGCACATAAAAGAAGACAGCAATGAACACAATGATAAGGTTGTTTGAAATTACATAAAAATTAGGAGATTGGGTAACACTAGGTACAGAGCAAATTTAAAGCTCAGTGTAGGAAACTAAGAAGATGAAGTTAGGTACTTTTTAGTTTTGCTTTTAAATAAGGCAAAAGTTTTACAGTTTTTCAATTCACTAGGGAGTGAGTTCCATAGACTAGGTCCCTTAATTTGCATAGAGTGTTTACACAGATTAAGTTTGACCCTGGGGATATCAAAGAGATATTTATTTCTGGTGTGGTGATAATGGGTCCTATTACATCTGTCCAGGGAGAGTTTCAGAGCATGGTTTGCATTTAAGAACAGGGTTTTGTAAATGTAGTTGACACAAGAGAATGTGTGGAGGGAGTTAATATTTAGCAAGTTTAGGGATTTAAACAAGGGAGCTGAGTGTTGTCTGAAAGCTGAGTTAGTTATCATTCTGATAGCAGATTTTTGCTGTGTGATGATGGGCTTAAGGTGGTTTGCAGTGGTAGACCCCCATGCACAGATACCATAATTAAGACAGGGGTAAATTAGTGCATAATATAGTGAGAGGAGAGCAGAGTTAGGAACATAATATCTGATTTTGGAGAGTATACCAACTGTCTTAGAGACTTTCTTAGTTATGTGTTGAATGTGGGTGCTGAAGTTGAGTCTCTTGTCTAGGAATAGGCCAAGAAACTTGCCATCATCTTTATTACTGATGTTAATGTTGTCTATCTGTAGCTGAATTGCATTTGATGATTTGCTTCCAAATAAGATGTAGTAAGTCTTTTCGATGTTTAATGTTAGTTTGTTCGTTGACATCCATAAGTGGACTTTTTTTAATTCATTATTCACAACATTATTTAGTGTATGTGGGTTGAGGTTTGAATAGATAAGAGTAGTATCGTCAGCAAACAGTATAGGTTTGAGAATATTAGAGACATTAGGCAGATCGTTTATATATATAAGAAATAGAAGAGGTCCTAAGATGCTGCCCTGTGGCACTCCAACGGTAATTGGTAGAGTGGACGAAGTTGTATCATTGATGGTTACATATTGGTGTCTGTCACTAAGATAGGATCGGATGTAGTCAAGGGCAAGGCCTCGGATTCCATAATGCTGGAGTTTAAGTAAGAGGTAGTTGTGATTAACAGTATCAAAGGCTTTTCTTAGGTCAATGAAGAGTCCAATCGGAAACTCATTTTTGTCAAGGGCTGAGTAGATAACGTCAAGGAGACTAATGATTGCATCGTTGGTGCTCTTTTGGGACCGGAAGCCAAACTGGCACTGGATTGGGTTCACCAATCTCCCAGTTGCATCTGTAACCTAGACGTAGTCTATATAACCTAACTGCTATTTCCCTGTGGATTCCTTTTGGGATATTTAACCTTTCTAATTTGGTTGCCTGGAGATACCATGTTGCAGATGACGAACCTTCAGCTATTCTCTGGTGCAGGTAGGCTTTGTTGAGATGTGAGAGTTTTTTGGTGATGATATTTTTTATGTTCTCTAGGCTGGGTTGAATTGTTTTATGTATCACTGGATGACGAGTTGCCAATTTAGCAATTTCATCAGCTTTTTCATTTAATGGGATTCCAATATGGGATGGGATCCAGTTTAAAGTTATGTTGAGTCCTTTGCCTTTAGCGACTGCTCCAAGATACAAAATGGTGGTAATTATTTCCACATTATCTTTCCACTGTTTTTGTCCTAGTATTTGAAGTGCAGCTTTTGAGTCTGTGTGTATGATTGCATTTTGAGTGTTTTGTGCAATCACATATGCGAATGCCTGTTGTATGGCAAACAGCTCAGTTTGGGTTGATGATACTAGTCCTCCCAGTCTCCAATATGCCTGTACGCTGGTCGTGCAAAAGAGCAGCGCCAGCACTCTCATATTCTGTGTCCACCGATCCGTCTGTGAAGATGTGAGTGGCTACTGCTATGCTCTACGTTTGCTCTTCTATTATGCGCCTTAGGATTGTCGGATCATAGGAAGCCTTTTTCAATGGGAGACTTTCTATTACTATTTTGAAAGTAGGCTCTTCCCACGGCGCGGAAGGAGTGTAATTTGGGTGTGGATGATCACCCTCTCTATCAATAATCATGTTTTTTAAATGTAGTCTGTTTAGGACTTTTCCTGCTCTTGCAACCCAAGAGTTCCCATTGTTTTGGCCTAGTCCAACCACCAAGGCCTGCCGTACTGGGATTGGATCAGAAGAAATAATTATCTTACTGATAATTGAAGCTGTCCTTTGTGATATTCTTTCTTGTAGAGAGGGCAAACCCGTCTCCAGTCTAAGAGTTTCAAGCCTGGTCCACATAGTGCCATTCTCCCAGTGCAGCTCTCATAGCATTGTTTTGGGCAACTTCAAGCTTTTTCCACTGTTGGTGTGATAGATTTGTGAGTGCAGGTGCGGCATAATCGATCACTGATCTCACTGCCTGTACATAGTATGTGCGAAGGACTTGCAGATTGGCTCCTCCAGAAAGGGAGGTTAGCGACCTGAGGATTGCCGTTCGGGCCGCAGTTCGCTCTCTCAAGTATGTGACCTCAGCATTAAAATTCATGTGTGTGTCCAGGATGATTCCTAGATACTGATAGGTGTCGACCCATTCTATTGGTTGACCCTGTACAGTGAGTTGGATGTTGGGCTTCGCTATTTTTATGGGCATGGCCTTTGACTTTGAGGGGTTGAGTTTGATCCCAATCTGTTTTGCCTCTTTACTGATGCAGTCTAAGCATTTGGGTGCAAGGCGCGCCGCATCCCTTCCTTTTATGATGATGACAAAGTCGTCCGCGTAGTTTAGCAGCCTGCAGTGATGTGGGAGTTTCAACCTCATTATTCTTTCCATTAAACAGTTGAAGAGAAGAGGGCTGAGAATACCTCCTTGCGGTGTACCATTTTCATGTCTTTTGTACTCAGAGACTGTGCCATGAAGTTTTACTCTTGCTTCTCTGTTTATGAGACAGTTTTTGGTCCAGGAGAGCAGGTTGCCTCTGACCTCTTTGTCAATGAGGCAGCAGAGAATAGCTGGGGCGCTAGCCAGTTCAAAGGCTTTTTCGAGGTCCAGGAATATCAGCATTCCTGGTCTGTCATTCAAGTGGGCTAACAGAGTTGTAATACATTCCACTGTGCCAACCCCTCTTCTATAGGCATACATATCATGGTGCAGTTTAGGCATTTTCCACTCCAGTCTGTTGAGTGCCATTCTGTCAGCCGTCTTGGCTGCACAGCTTTGGAGAGAGATGGGCCTGGGATTAGCTGGATCTTTGGGTTTTGGGATCGGCACTATGTCTGCTCTATTCCAAGCAGAAGGTCTAGTTTGAGAAGTCCAGGCTAAATTAATTATCCTTAGGTATGCAGCGTCTCCCTCTGGGCCGAGGTTTCTAATCATTTTATAGGTTATTTTGTCGGCTCCAGGGGATGTATCCTTGGAGTTTTTCTTAGCCCTATTGAGTTCATCCAGTGTGAAGGGGGCATTAGTGTCAGAGACTTCTTCACATGCTGTAAGGATTCTGTGCCACCTTTCTTCCTCTAGTCCGGTCTGTACTGCTAATACACCTGGTGGAAGTTGATTGCTGGCTGCTCTCTCTGCAAACCTGGTTGCCAGTACTTCGGCTTCCTGTTGAGGATCCTTGGGGTGTGAAGCTTTAGGTGTTTTATTCCCTTTGGCCCGGTGAATTTGCTGCCACATCTCTCCAAGAGAGGTGTGTTCATTCAGGTGTGAATACCATTCCAGCCACTTTTGTTCTTTTATTTGTCTGGCCTCTCGATGTACATGTTCCTTGACCTCACAAAGTAATATCCTGTTGCGGTCACTTGGCTGCTTTTTGTATAGCTTTCTTGTTCTATTGAGTCTATGGTTGAGTTCTTTGACACGTTCGCAATAGTATCAATGATCTTTATGGTGTCCGGTGGACTGTTTTTTCAGTGGGATTGAGTAGTTGGCTGCACTTTGAATCATAAGAACAAAGGCAACTGCAGAAGGCCTGTTGGCCCATACGAGGCAGCTCCTATTTATAACCACCCAATCCCACTCATATACATGTCCAACCCATGCTTGAAACAATCGAGAGACCCCACCTCCACAATGTTACATAAGAACATAAGAACATAAGAACAAAGGTAACTGCAGAAGGCCTATTGGCCCATACGAGGCAGCTCCTATTCTATAACCACCCAATCCCACTCATATACTTGTCCAACCCGTGCTTGAAACAATCGAGGGACCCCACCTCCACAATGTTACGCGGCAATTGGTTCCACAAATCAACAACCCTGTTACTGAACCAGTATTTACCCAAGTCTTTCCTAAATCTAAACTTATCCAATTTATATCCATTGTTTCGTGTTCTGTCCTGTGTTGATACTTTTAATCCCCTATTAATATCCCCCCGGTTATGTCCATTCATCCACTTGTAAACCTCTATCATGTCACCCCTAACTCTTCGCCTTTCCAGTGAATGCAACTTAAGCTTTGTTAATCTTTCTTCATATGAAAGATTTCTAATTTGGGGAATTAACTTAGTCATCCTACGCTGGACACGTTCAAGTGAATTTATATCCATTCTATAATATGGCGACCAAAACTGAACTGCATAATCTAAATGGGGCCTAACTAGAGCAAGATATAGCTTGAGAACCACACCAGGTGTCTTGTTACTAACGCTGCGATTAATAAATCCAAGTGTCCGATTTGCCTTATTACGAACATTTATGCATTGATCCTTTTGTTTTAAATTCTTACTAATCATAACTCCCAGATCCCTTTCGCAATCCGACTTCGCAATCACAACACCATCTAGCTCGTATCTTGTAACTCTATCATCATTACCTAACCTCAGAACTTTACATTTATCAGCATTAAACTGCATCTGCCAATCCTTTGACCATTTCAAAACCCTATCTAGATCAACTTGAAGTGATAGTGAGTCCTCCTCCGAATTAATTTCCCTACCGATTTTCGTATCATCGGCAAATTTGCAAATGTTGCTACTCAAACCTGAATCTAAATCATTTATATATATTATAAACAACAGAGGTCCCAGGACAGAGCCTTGAGGCACTCCACTTACAACATTTTCCCACTCTGACTTGATTCCATTTATACTAACTCTCTGTTTCCTTTGGTATAGCCATGCCCTATTCCAGCTTAATATAGCACCCCCAATACCATGAGAGACTATTTTTTTAATCAGTCTTTCATGTGGCACTGTATCAAAAGCTTTGCTAAAGTCAAGGTATACAACATCGCAATCCTTACCACTATCAACTGCCTCAACAATGCTAGAATAAAAAGATAACAAATTTGTTAAACATGAACGGCCATTTATAAAACCATGTTGCGACTCAATTATTAATTTATGTTTTTCAAGATGAAGACGAATTTTATTTGCTATTATAGATTCGAGTAACTTTCCCACAATAGACGTTAGGCTAATTGGTCGATAGTTAGACGCAAGTGATCTATCTCCTTTCTTAAAAACTGGTATCACATTAGCAACTTTCCAAAACTCTGGCACTCTGCCTGACTCTATTGATTTATTAAATATGGTTGACAGTGGGTCACAAAGCTCCTCTTTGCATTCTTTAAGCACCCTAGCAAACACTTCATCCGGCCCTGGGGATTTGTTTGGTTTGAGTTTTACTATTTGTTTAAGAACATCCTCCCTGGTAACTGCTAAACTCGTCAACCTGTCCTCGTCCCCACCCACATAGACTTGTTCGGCTGAAGGCATATTGTTAAGTTCCTCTTTAGTAAATACAGATACAAAATATTTATTAAAAATACTACTCATCTCTTCATCACTATCTGTTATTTGACCTGTCTCAGTTTTTAATGGACCTATCCTTTCCCTAGTCTTAGTACGATATAACTGAAAAAAACCTTTAGGATTTGTCTTTGCTTGCCCTGCTATGCGAACTTCATAGTTTCTTTTTGCTTTCCTTATCTCTTTTTTAACATTTCTAACCAGTTGTACGAATTCCTGTTCTAAAGTGACCTCCCCATTTTTAATCCTTTTGTACCAAGCTCTCTTTTTACCTATAAGGTTCTTCAAATTCTTTGTTATCCACTTTGGGTCATTAGTATACGATCTATTCAATTTGTATGGTATACTACGTTCCTGTGCTTTGTTTAGAATATTCTTAAATAAGTTATATATTGAATCCACATCGAAATCCCCATTTAAGTCACCTATCGCTGGGTTCATGTCTCGCTCCAAGACCGGCCCACACCCCATACCCAAGCCTTTCCAATCAATTTGACCCAAAAAATTTCTTAGGCTATTAAAATCAGCTTTTCGAAAATCTGGCACTTTAACAGAATTTTCTCCTACTGGTCTATTCCATTCTATGCTAAATCTGATTTCTTTGTGATCACTGCTCCCTAGCTCACTCCCTATTTCGATGTCATTAATTTGCGTTTCCCTGTTAGTTAACACTAAATCTAAAATATTATTTTCCCGTGTTGGTTCCTTAATGTGTTGCGTAAGAAAGCAATCGTCAATTAATTCTAGAAAATCTTCTGCTTCACTATTCCCTGTTTTGTTCAACCAGTTTATTCCGCTAAAATTAAAGTCACCCATGACATAAATACTGTTAGATCTAGATGCTCTAGATATTTCATCCCATAGATGCTTTGCTTCCATTCTGTCTAAATTTGGTGGCCTATATATTACTCCTATTATAATATTATTAGCTTTTTCGTTTAATTCAATCCAAATAGTTTCTGTGTGTGGCTCTGTTTTGATTCCCTCTTTGAGACTACATTTCAAATTGTCCCTAACATATATGGCTACTCCACCTCCTCGTCTAATATATCTATCTGTGTGAAATAGTTTAAATCCATATATTTGATATTCAGCTAATAGTTCTCTATTTTCTACATTCATCCACGTTTCGGTAAGTGCAATAATATCTATTTTTTCTGTGCAGACAAGAGCATTTAATTCGTTAATTTTATTTCTTAGACTTCTACTGTTAGTGTAATATACCCTAAGTGAATTGTTATTTTGCGGACCTTCTCTTTCCCTGATCGTTTTGCCAATTCCTTTCTCCCACAAACACATACTTTTATTACCTCCTTCCTCCAAATCAATTCCCATACCTCTATCTACTAACAGTTTAAACCCAAACAAACACCTCTAACCACTTCTTCTAACGAGTTCGCAACAGCAACAACCCCAGCTCTCGATAGATGCACCCCATCACGAGCATACATTTCATTTCTTCCATAGAAGTGTTCCCAGTTGTCTATGAAAGATATTGCATTTGATTTGCAATATCTTTCCAGCCGGCAATTGACACCAAGTGCCCTCGATATCCATTCATTTCCCACTCCCTTTCTTGGAAGAATGCCACATATGATCGGGATTCCTCCCTTGCTCCTAACTAACTCTATGGCTGTTTTATACCTCTGAATCAGTTCCTCACTCCTGACTCGACCAACATCATTTCCTCCCACGCTAATGCAAATAATGGGATTACGGACCGCGTAACGTATTACGGATACGTTACGCGGCAATTGGTTCCACAAATCAACAACCCTGTTACTGAACCAGTATTTACCCAGGTCATTCCTAAATCTAAACTTATCCAATTTATACCCATTGTTTCGTGTTCTGTCTTGTGTTGATACTTTTAATACCCTATTAATATCTCATTTGTTATGTCCATTCATCCACTTGTAAACCTCTATCATGTCACCCCTAACTCTTCGCCTTTCCAGTGAATGCAACTTGAGCTTTGTTAATCTTTCTTCATATGAAAGATTTCTAATTTGGGGAATTAACTTAGTCATCCTACGCTGGACACGTTCAAGTGAATTTATATCCATTCTATAATATGGCGACCAAAACTGAACTGCATAATCTAAATGGGGCCTAACTAGAGCAAGATATAGCTTGAGAACCACACCAGGTGTCTTGTTACTAACGCTGCGATTAATAAATCCAAGTGTCCGATTTGCCTTAGTACGAACATTTATGCATTGATCCTTTTGTTTTAAATTCTTACTAATCATAACTCCCAGATCCCTTTCGCAATTCGACTTCGCAAACTCAACACCATCTAGCTCGTATCTTGTAACCCTATCATCATTACCTAACCTCAGAACTTTACATTTATCAGCATTAAACTGCATCTGCCAATCCTTCGACCATTTCAAAACCCTATCTAGATCAACTTGAAGTGATTGTGAGTCCTCCTCCGAATTAATTTCCCTACCGATTTTCGTATCATCGGCAAATTTGCAAATGTTGCTACTCAAACCTGAATCTAAATCATTTATATATATTATAAACAACAGAGGTCCCAGGACAGAGCCCTGAGGCACCCCGCTTACAACATTTTCCCACTCTGACTTGACTCCATTTATACTAACTCTCTGTTTCCTTTGGTATAGCCATGCCCTAATCCAGCTTAATATAGCACCCCCAATACCATGAGACTCTACCTTTTTAATCAGTCTTTCATGTGGCACTGTATCAAAAGCTTTGCTAAAGTCAAGGTACACAATATCGCAATCCTTACCACTATCAACTGCCTCAACAATGCTAGAATAAAAAGATAACAAATTTGTTAAACATGAACGGCCATTTATAAAACCATGTTACGACTCAATTATTAATTTATGTTTTTCAAGATGAAGACGAATTTTATTTGCTATTATAGATTCGGATAACTTTCCCAAAATAGATGTTAGGCTAATTGGTCGATAGTTAGACGCAAGTGATCTATCTCCTTTCTTAAAAACTGGTATCACATTAGCAACTTTCCAAAACTCTGGCACTCTGCCTGACTCTATTGATTTATTAAATATGGTTGCCAGTGGGTCACAAAACTCCTCTTTGCATTCTTTAAGCACCCTGGCAAACACTTCATCCGGCCCTGGGGATTTGTTTGGTTTGAGTTTTACTATTTGTTTAAGAACACCCTCCCTGGTAACTGCTAAACTCGTCAACCTGTCCTCGTCCCCACCCACATAGACTTGTTCGGCTGAAGGCATATTGTTAAGTTCCTCTTTAGTAAATACAGATACAAAATATTTAAATATTTATTAAAAATACTACTCATCTCTTCATCACTATCTGTTATTTGACCTGTCTCAGTTTTTAATGGACCTATCCTTTCCCTAGTCTTTGTACGATATAACTGAAAAAACCCTTTAGGATTTGTGGTCATAGCTTGCTCTGCTATGCGAACTTCATAGTTTCTTTTTGCTTTCCTTATCTCTTTTTTAACATTTCTAACCAGTTGTACGAATTCCTGTTCTAAAGTGACCTCCCCATTTTTAATCCTTTTGTACCAAGCTCTCTTTTTACCTATAAGGTTCTTCAAATTCTTTGTTATCGACTTTGGGTCATTAGTATTCGATCTATTCAATTTGTATGGTATACTCACCCCTTTTGGGACTGATATATTTTGTGCTACTAATTGTGATTGGGTCATTCTTCATGATCAACTTGTGCCTGGTTGTTATTGCTACTCAGTTTTCAGAGACTAAGAAGCGAGAAATGGAGCGAATGAAAATGGAGCGTGCCAGGTTTCAGTCAACTAGTACACTTGCATCTGGCTCCACTTCGGAACCAAATTCATGCTATGCAGAAATTATAAAATATATTGCTCACTTATGGAGACGAGGAAAGAGAAAATTTTACATTCAGTACAAACAGTTTCGCCGGAGAAACAAGTCTGATCATCCTCATCAGCTGAGCCTCAAGAAGCAGCGTCGTCGTCGACAATATGAGGCAGCACAGAGTGCCATTATCAGTCGGGAAGGTGGAGCATCTGGAGTGCCAAGCACTGTAGTAGCCATGGCTCCTACTGTTGGTGGCATTGGACCTGGTGGAGCCTTAACTGTGATGAATAACATAAGCTCAACATCTCCACAGCTTTTGTCACCTCCAGAAGTACACGAAGTTCCAGACGACTCGAGAAACAATAATGCTCCCTGCATTAGCCCAGAATTTTCTGACATAGATCCTCAAGCCTCCACACATCGTCCTGTTCTCCTCAAAATCTCAAGTGGTACAAGTGGGGATGGCAGCAATGAGCTCTTGCCACCATCACCAGGTGGTCAGGGCACCTGTACCCCACGACAGCATCGACGTAGCTCTGTCATGTTCAGTGATGTAGTGCTTCTCCATGGTCATGCTGGGGAGACAGCAACAAAAAATGTCTGTCACAGTGAGAAGACTACGCAAACTGACGATGAACCTCTAGATCCATCATATTTCCATGAGCCCTTACCCCATCACCTCACACACCAGGACCACCTTCTCTTATGCCCCCTGCTCTACTACCCCCAGCCCTCCTACCCCTTAACAAGAATAAATCTTCCTTGCGTTCTGTCTCGCGAACACCCTCTAATAATGGTTCAGGGGGAAAAGGTTCTCTCACTTGTGGAGAACTACTGGCACTTAGTGGTGCTCTTTCTGCTGCTTTGCCCACACACTTGGGCATTGACTCCCGTTCCGTCCACACACTTTATTCTTCATTGGCCAAAGGAGTCAAACACTTTTCAGCACCAACTTTATTCTTTTCTGCTGATCAAGCCCCTGCAGGTTTCACAAATTACTATTCAGAGTCTGATTCCTGTGACTCAGAGTCTGACTGGAGTGATGAAGATTGGAAGGATGAGGGGACAAAACAGCCTTCTTTAGCCCACAGATTTTGTTCACAAATTCGTGTGTATATCCACACGGATCCACCAGCTTCTTCGTATGAAGAAGCTGGTGGATCACCGATACTTTCCACGGGGCATTCTTATTGCTATCCTCATCAACACCCTCAGCATGGGCATCGAGTACCATAACCAGCCAATGATGTTGACAATTATTGTGGAACTGAGCAACTTCGTCTTCTCAGCCGTGTTTGCCGTCGAAATGTTGCTAAAGGTTATTGCCGAGGGACCCTTTGGTTACATAAGCAATGGTTTCAATGTTTTTGATGGCATCATTGTCATCCTCAGGTAATGTGATAATAAATTTGAGAAAGTTGTTTGTAAGCTAATTTTAATTTTATGCAAATTTTTTTTGCATTATTAGATTTAAGATTGTATTTTCTGACATGTCAAAAATAATTCCAGATACAGTAAATGGAAATTGGTTGGTACAAAGTTGTTATATTGTTAGAAAAATGCTAAGTTGATTTTTGAAGCACAAAAACAGTAATTTTATTACTACATATATGTAGTATTCAACACGAATATACAAACATCACTAACAACTTGAAATAATAATAAGATAAGAATAAAGGACACTACAGAAAGCATAAGTATACTTAGCTCCATACCCATTGAATTTTCATGTCATCTTCCACCCAAGGTGAGCATGGGATTAACAAGTGGATAATCTGGGAACATACAAACCAAACCCTCAAAGAAACATGCTGAAACCTCTCTTAACTACAACTCTCCTCTCAAAACCTCTCTCTCAACAACAACGGCGAGAAACAATGGGCAGAGTTTCTTTCACCCTATGCCCCTGTTACCTAGCAGTAAAATAGGTACCTGGGTGTTAGTCAGCTATCACGGGCTGCTTCCTGGGGGTTGAGGCCTGGTCGAGGACCGGGCCGCGAGAACACTAAAAAGCCCCGAAATCATCTCAAGATAACCTCAAGAAGATCCTACATCACTACACAAAAGGGGCATAACTGGCCGACCCTTCACAGTGTTCAAGAGAGAACTGGATAAGCACCTCCAAAGGATACCTGATCAACCAGGCTGTGACTCATACGTAAGTCTGCGAGCAGCCGCGTCCAACAGCCTGGTTGATCAGGTCGGCAACCAGGAGGCCTGGTCGACGACCGGGCCGCGGGGGACGTTAAGCCCCGGAAGCACCTCAAGGTAACCTTAAGGTATCCTACGCTGGACACGTTCAAGTGAATTTATATCCATTCTATAGTACGGCGACCAAAACTGAATTGCATAATCTAAATGGGGCCTAACCAGAGCAAGATATAGCTGAGGAATCACACCAGGTGTCTTGTTACTAACGCATCGATTAATAAATCCCAGTGTCCTATTTGCCTTATTACGAACATTCATGCATTGATCCTTTTGTTTTAAATTCTTACTAATCATAACTCCCAGATCCCTTTCGCAATCCGACTTCGCAATCTCAACACCATCAAGCTCGTATCTTGTAACTCTGCAAATCATCACTACCTAGCCTCAGAACTTTACATTTATTAGCATTAAACTGCATCTGCCAATCCCTTGACCATTTCAAAACCCTATCTAGATCAACTTGAAGTGATAGTGAGTCTTCTTCCGTGCCAATTCCCCCACCGATCTTCGTATCATCTGCAAATTTGCAGATGTTGCAACTCAAACCTATATCTAAATCATTTATATATATTATAAACAACAGAGGTCCCAGGACAGAGCCTTGAGGCATTCCACTAACATGAACCCAGCGATAGGTGACGTAAAAGGGGATTTCGATGTGGATTTAATATATAACTTATTTAAGAATATTCTAAACAAAGCACAGGAACATTGTATACTATACAAATTGAATAGATCGAATACTAATGACCCAAAGTAGATAACAAATAACTTGAAGAACCTTATAGGTAAAAAGAGAGCTTGGTACAAAAGGATTAAGAATGGGGAAGTCAGTTTAGAACAGGAATTCATACAACTAGTTAGAAATGTTAAAAAAGAGATTAGGAAAGCAAAAAGAAACTATGAAGTTCGCATAGCAGAGCAAGCAAAGTCAAATCCTAAGGTTTTTTTTCAGTTATATCGAACTAAGACTAGGGAAAGGATAGGTCCATTAAAAACTGAGACAGGTCAGGCACAGACAGTCTCAGTCAGGCGCAGACAGTCTCAGTGAGAGGGTGTGTTAGCCGGAGCTCCTGAGTGTTGTTATATTATCATAGCAATATGGAAGTTGTAGTGAAGGACCTGGTGACTCTAGTGGGAGCCCTGAGGACAGAGTTGGACTCTCTGCGGGAGGAGGTGCGTCAGCTGAAAGAACAACGAGAAGTAACGAAGGAGGAGACCAGTAGTAAAGGGACCTCGTCTTGGAGAGTTGTGAAAGACAGGGGCCTTAAGAAGACTTTGATAAAGCCGCCTTCAAACGCCATAGCAACTTCTAATTCATTTGACGTTTTGGAGGACGAGTGCTGTGGTGAGACTGCGGATCGCGCAAAAGGGAAAGCAACGAAGAGCAAGAAAGCGCAGGCCCCTCAGAGAGTAAAGGAAGTACCTAAGCAAACCATAGTTGTGGGAGATTCCCAGATAAGGTATTTGGATAGAACGTTTTGTGCCAGAGATAGGGGGAACAGGTTAAGGGTTTGCTATCCCGAAGCTGGTATTGGTGATATTATAAACAACATGAATGATATTATGGCTGGAAATGGGAACAATCCCGTTATTTGCATTAGCGTGGGAGGAAATTATGTTGGTCGAGTTAGGAGTGAGGAACTGATTAAAAGGTATAAAACAGCCATAGAATTAGTTAGGAGCAAGGGAGGAATCCCGATCATATGTGGCATTCTTCCAAGAAAGGGAGTGGGAAATGAATGGATATCGAGGGCACTTGGTGTCAATTGCTGGCTGGAAAGATATTGCAAATCAAATGCAATATCTTTCATAGACAACTTCTATGGAAGAAATGAAATGTATGCTCGGGATGGGGTGCATCTATCGAGGGCAGGGGTTGTTGCTGTTGCGAACTCATTGGAACCAGTGGTTAGAGGGATTTGTTTGGGTTTAAACTGTTAGTAGATAGTGGTATGGGAATTGATTTGGAGGAAGGAAATAATAAAAGTATGTGTTTGTGGGAGAAAAGAATTGGCAAAATGATCAGGGAAAGAGAAGGACCTCAAAATAACTATTCACTTAGGGTATATTACACTAACACTAGAAGTCTGAGAAACAAAATAAACGATTTAAATGCTCTTGTCTGCACAGAAAAAAATAGATATTATTGCACTTACCGAAACGTGGATGAATGTAGAAAATAGAGAGCTATTAGCTGAATATTAAATCAATGGATTTAAACTATTTCACACAGATAGATATATTAGACGAGGAGGGGGAGTAGCCATATATGTTAGGGACAAATTGAAATGTAGTCTCAAAGAGGGAATCAAAACTGAGCTACATACAGAAACTATTTGGATAGAATTAAACGAAAAAGCAAATAATATTATAATAGGAGTTATATATAGGCCACCAAATTTAGACAGAATGGAAGCAAAGCATCTATGGGAGGAAATATCTAGAGCATCTAGATCTAACAGTATTTACGTCATGGGTGACTTTAATTTTAGTGGAATAAACTGGTTGAATAAAACAGGGAATAATGAAGCAGAAGATTTTATAGAATTAATTGACGATTGCTTTCTTACGCAACACATTAAGGAACCAACACGGGAAAATAATATTTTAGATTGTGTTAACTAACAGGGAAACACAAATTAAGGACATCGAAATAGGGAGTGAGCTAGGGAACAGTGATCATAAAGAAATTAGATTTAGCATTGAATGGAATAGATCTGTAGGAGAAAATACTGTTAAAGTGCCTGATTTTCGAAAAGCTGATTTCAATAGCCTAAGAATTTTTTGGGGTCAAATAGATTGGAAAGTCTTGGGTATGGGGTGTGGGCCGGTATTGGAGCTAGACGTTAACCCAGCGATAGGTGACGTAAAAGGGGTTTTCGATGTGGATTCAAATCATAACCTATTTAAAAATATTCTAAGCAAAGCCCAGGAATGTAGTATACCATATCAATTGAATAGATCGAACACTAATGATCCAAAGTGGATAACAAGGGATCTGAAGAGCCTTATAGGTAAAAAGAGAGCGTGGTACAAAAGGATTAAGAATGGGGAAGTCAGTTTAGAACAGGAATTCGTACAACTGGTTAGAAATACTAAAAAAGAGATAAGGAAAGCAAAAAGAAACTATGAAGTTCGAATAGCAGAGCAAGCGAAGACAAATCCTAAAGGGTTTTTCCAGTTATACCGGACAAAGATTAGGGAAAGGATAGGTCCATTAAAAACTGAGACAGGTCAAATAACAGATAGTGATGAAGAGATGAGTAGTATTTTTAATAAATATTTTATATCTGTGTTTACTAAAGAGGAACTTGACGATATAAACTTTACGGGGTTCTGTATACTGTATGGAGGTTCTGTATACTGTACACTGTTCTGTATACTGTACACTGCTCTGTATACTGTACGCTGTCCTGAATACTGTACACTGTTCTGAATACTGTACGCTGTTCTGTATACTGTACACTGTTCTGTATACTGTACACTGTTCTGTATACTGTATGCTATTCTGTATACTGAACACTGTTCTGTATGCTGTACACTTTTCTGTATACTGTACACTGTTCTGTATACTGAACACTGTTCTGCATACTGTACACTGTTCTGTATACTGTACAAGATTCTGTACACTGTATGGGGTTCTGCCTACTGTACACTGTTCTGTATACTGTACAAGATTCTGTATACAGTACGCTGTTTTGTATACTGTACACTGTTCTGTATACTGTATGAAGTTCTCTATTGTGTTCACTGTTCTGTATACTGTATGAAGTTCTCTATTGTGTTCACTGTTCTGTATACTGTACACTTTTCTGTATGCTGTACAGGGTTCTGTATACTGTACACTGTTCTGTATTCTGTACGCTGTTCTGAATACTATACACTGTTCTCTATACTCTATGCTGTTCTGTATACTGTACGCTGTTCTGTATACTGTATGCTGTTCTGTATACTGTACACTGTTCTGTTTATGGTACATTGCTCGGTATACTGTACGTGGTTCTGAATACTCTACGGGGTTATGTATACTGTACTCTGTTTTGTATACTGTACACTGTTCTGTATACTTTACGGGGTTCTGTATACTGTACGGGGATCTGTATACTGTACTCTGTTCTGTATACTGTACTTTGTTCTGTATACTGTACAGGATTCTGTATACTGTACACTATTCTGCAAACGCTACGGGGTTCTGTATACTGTATGGGGGTTCTGTATGCTGTACACTGTTCTGTATACTGTACACTATTCTGTATACTTTACACTGTTCTGTATACTGTATGGGGGTTCTGTATACAGTACACTGTTCTGAATACTATACAAGATTCTGTACACTGTACACTGTTTTGTGTACAGTACGGGGTTCTGTATACTGTTCGGGATTCTGTATACTGTACACTGTTCTATATAGTGTACACTGTACACTGTTCTGTATACTCTATGGGGGTTCTGTATACTGTACACTGTTCTGTATAATGTACACTATTCTGTATACTGTACACCGTTCTGTGCACTTTATGGGGTTCTGCATACTGTACACTGTTCTGTACTGTACACTGTTATGTATTCTGTGGCTTGCTGTGTTAGTCCTGGGGCCCTCAACCGTTCCTGGTGTGGGAGCCACCATGCCCCGTCTGGCTTGCTGTGTTAGTCCTGGGGCCCTCAACCGTTCCTGGTATGGGGGCCACCATGCCCCGTCTGGCTTGCTGTGTTTGTCCTGGGGCCCTCAACCGTTCCTGGTATGGGAGCCACCATGCCCCGTCTGGCTTGCTGTGTTTGTCCTGTGGCCCTCAACCGTTCCTGGTATGGGAGCCACCATGCCCCGTCTGGCTTGCTGTGTTAGTCCTGGGGCCCTCAACCGTTCCTGGTATGGGAGCCACCATGCCCCGTCTGGCTTGCTGTGTTAGTCCTGGGGCCCTCAACCGTTCCTGGTATGGGAGCCACCATGCCACGTCTGGCTTGCTGTGTTAGTCCTGGGGCCCTCAACCGTTCCTGGTATGGGAGCCGATTTAGTTCTGAGATGCTTTTTGTCGCTCTGTGTTGTACTTTCTCCACAGCAGATATGTTGTGAAGCTGAGGCCTCTATGCTTGATACAGCAGTCCAAATGTGGCCGCACCAGAGATGTTTACAGCTCAATAACTTTATTTTCCTTGAAAATAAAGTTGACTTTCTTACTTGAGTTCCCAATTGTTGTGCAACTTTCAATGACTGGTCCCCGTGCATGCAGTCCCCGTGGCGCAGTGGTGAAACCCTAGCCCCAGCACTTCGCGAACAGTATAGTCTGGGTTCGTATCCTGGCCGGGGAGGATTCACTGGGATCCAATCCTTAACATTACGCCTCTCTTCACCCAGCAGTGAAACGATTTGACGGGTCATATTCCGGAGTTATTAATAAAGATTAATAATAATCTTAGGACTTAGTCATATTAGGATAAAGGACCTGCCCGAGACGCAATACTTGCTAGTGGCTTTACAAGAATGTAAAAACTGGTGGACCATCCAAGTAGTAGGCGTCCATCTGTCTCAGGAGACTATGGAGTTGCGCTCTGGTTGTCGGTCTGGAGTGGCCTCTCCAGGGCGCAAAGCCAGGGTAGCTTGATACGTGGGGAGAAGCTGTCACCCATGCAGCAGGTCCCCCTCTCCACAGCACAGAACGTTTCAATTGGAAAGGCAAACGCCAATAAGACAGGTTCCAGCGCCGTCGCAGGAACTGTCAGAACGAGGTTGAAGGTAACAAGGAACTGCCCCCAGGGGGCTCCAGCTCCGGAGTTAACCTCGAAGTTGGTACAAGAAGGCACAGGGACTCCAACCCCAGAGTCTTTTTTGTTGTTGTTACTCTTTTTTGTGGGGGGAAAGCAGGAAAATTAGGGAAGGAAGAAAAGGAGGAAACTTAGGAAAAATGGGAGAACCATTAACAAGCTGCCGGCTTCCCGTCTCCGTCGTGACCACTAGACACAAGGTTACTTTAGGCATTAGGACACTATTGGAATTATCAGTTAGTTTAGTTCATTTATTATGCACCCCATACCCATCTTGTGGGCGGTAGTGGAAAATGTTACAGAGGCACATAATGGGCTCAGGGACTGAACCCCACAATTCATTTAGCTAAGGAAGTTACAATCTTGATGAGCGAGTTACAAAATTCAATATAAGTCATCACATCAACAATGGGTTCGAGATCGACCTCAAGTACAGTTTCTAAATTAAGCAACTGACATGTGGAGAGCTAGTGTCAAAATTTATATGTTTGTCCTGCACACCGCCCCCCATCCAGTGGGCAGCGGTGGATAGGTTACAATCACTTAGTTACTACCTACAGTTAGCAAACTGGGGATATTTGGCTAAAATTTCTGGTAGCAGATCATTTTGAATGAAATATTTACACATTGCTGGAACATTGGTTATAGAATTGTCTCTAAATTCACGTATCTTTTCGCACTCCATCACATAGTGACGGAGGGTGTGCGAATAATTTTGTTGACACAGTTTACATTTGGTCAGGTCTACATCAGCAGATAATGAGAATTCCCAGAGATACTTGTAACCGAGTCTAAGCCGAGCAGTAGTAACATCTAGAAGTCTGCTGATTTTATTGGATGATCCATAGATGTGTGGCTCCTCTTGCATGATAGTACAGATAGTATGATGATAGATGGAATTACTGGTGTCAATTTCACTTTGCCTCAGATCTACAAGATCTTGTTGAAGTTCTCGGTGTACTGCTGCTCTCAGATTGTTCATTGACAATCCAAGGTTACACTCAACGGCTCCTTTAAAGGCAGATTCTTTGGCTAACTTATCAGCTCTATCATGCATTCGGAGGCCAACATGAGATGGAGACCACATGAAATGGACTCTGTTACCATCCTTAATAATTTTGTTGTATTTGTGTCTAGCTTCGGACACGAGCATGTTACAGTTATGTCTTAAAGAGTTGAGAGCATTTAAGGATGATAAGGAGTCACTTACAATTAATGTATCAAGTTTTGAGACTTGTACACATTTCAGTGCAAGGATCAAGGCAAATAGTTCGGTCTGAAGGGTAGAGGCCCAGTTGTTTATACGGACTCCCCACTCAAAGTATAGGCCATTGCCCATTGTCAGGACAACTGCACTTCCAGCTGCACCCGTGGTGCGGTGTAGGGAACCATCAGTGTATATAATTTGAGAGAGAGAATGCTCTGTGGACAGAGCATCAATATGGCTTAAGGCATTGAGCTTTGCCTCAAGACGAAGCTTGGGCTGATCTCTAATTTGCTTCTTGGGTGGAAAGGGAGGGATTAAAACTGGAAAGGGTGTAACCTCCCACGGTGCAGGAAAGTGCCGTTGTTGTCTCTCTTGGTACAAATTATGAACCTGATACATTCTGAGTTGAGTTCCAGTTTTTGTTATCCATTTGGAACAATGCTGATCTTCAATAAAGAAATTCTGGAGGGCTTCTGTGCAAGGGTTAGGATGAGTTAGCCTAAGCATTTTTATACCAATTTGACATCATCAGGAAAAGATCATCAAGGCAAATGGGGGGACCTTCGACAAGCCGCCGGCCTCCTGTCCTCATCGAGGCCACTATTAGTAGCTGTCAAGTAAATTCAAATAATTATTATACTTGACTCGCCCTGGTGACTCTCTATTACTCCCTTATCTATCCATATCTCAACTATGGTATTTGTGCTTGGGGCTCTACTACCCAAAATCACTTACGTCCTCTAATTACTCAACACAAAGCTGCTATTAGGACAATATCCAACTCTGGCCCCAGACATCACTCGGTACCCCTACTCAAATCTCTGAATATGTTAGACATTAAGTCACTGCACATTCTCTCATGTGTATTATACATATATAAAACGCTAAACTATAATGCCAATCCTGATCTCAAAAGCTTCATAGAAGGTTGTAACAGAACCCATGAGCACCATACCAGAAATAAATACAGTTTTGATATTCCTAGAGTACGACTTAATCAAACTAGAAATGCTCTACAAATCAAGGGGCCCAGAATGTGGAATGATCTTCCCAACCATGTTAAAGACTGTACCTCTCTCAACCAGTTTAAGTTAAAAACGAAGCTATACCTAATAAATTCCCTGTAACCTACCTTACCCTTCTATTGTCAACCAATGTCTGTTTTTCTTTAAAGAGCGCTGTTTGTCGACTTAATTGTATTTGTGCTGCTTTTTCATCTATGTTTTCATTTCTTGTTTTCATCCTACTCATTATGCTCAATTAGTATTAAGGTTGTCATTTAAGTTTATCATGCCCGAAACGCTTTGCGTAATAGTGGCTTTAGGCATTGTATGTACTAGCTCTACCTATAAGTCAACCAATCTTTGTAAAAATTTATTGTATGTATGTACCTTACCTAAATAAACATTTTATTTTTTTATTTTTTTTTTTACTTCGATATCTAAGTAATTCTGCCTTATTACAAATTTGTTTAATACGTTCCTCGAGCCTCCGTGGCACAATTGGTTAGCGCGTTCGGCTGTTAACCGAAAGGTTGGTGGTTCGAGCCCACCCGGGGGCGATTATTTAGGCCAACTCTAGGGGTTGACCTCAGACAAGACCGACATAACACACTTGACAGCGATGTCACACTTGGCCCCGTGATCCAGCCCGTCCTCCTCAAGTCTGCCAACGTCAACAAACTCTCGCGCGTAAGTGACCTTATCCTAACACAACAGAGAACGGCACAGTATGTCAACGTCGCGACCCATCCTCCTGTTTACACAGTAGTTGTTGTATATGCTCCATAGTACAAACGTTGACGTACTAAGTCATTACATAATAGAACTTACTGATCACTTTATAGTCTGAAGTCTTAATTATAGACTCTTTATAGTCGTAAGTGAAGTATATAGCACTAATCACTTTATAGTCTAGAAAAATAAAGCTAATATAAACATATATATTCCTAGGTCTAGTATAGCACACATATGTACGATATTAGGCCTCAGATAGCGTGTATTCGGCCTAGGAAGGTTCAGTTAGTTAAGGTTGTCTTTGCAACATAAATACAAAACCTTTTTCCAGTTTGTCTAAAGTCAATAGTTCAGATTTCTACTTTTTAATTGCGTTGTTCGTCGATACTTTGGTCCTCATCGTTACTATAAGTACTACCAACACAAGAGGATGGGCTGCAGTTTCACGAGCCGCTACCATTTTCTAGTACGACAATTGTTGGTCTTGGGAAGAGTATTCGTCAAAAGGCGCCGTTCTATTAGGAGGACGGGTTGAACAGCTACATACCGAGTTTTGGCGGCATAACACAACAATTTAGAAAATAATATATAATTATAAACAGCCTCCCAGTCCTTCGGAGCTCAACTGTTTAATATGTGTAAAGTCGCCAAAGATTGAGATAACATGTTCGTAAGTACTTGCGTAACTGACTGATGAATCTCGGTCCAGACACTAAATATAATTCTAATGCTTGGAATGTTTACATGCAAGAAGAGTTGCTATAGACCTCAACAAACACGACAGATCAGCCTCCAGGGCTGAGTGGATCCCATACTTATCCTGTAGACCCCATGTATACCTATCCTGTGAGCGTTAGTGCCCCCAATACATGTCCTGTTCATGAGTGGTAGTGAACCCATACCCATCGTGTGCAGCAGTGATCACATACCCATGCTATGATGTATGTCATGCGCAGCTGGCTGTGCCCAGTAGCCATGATGTGCGCATCCCATGCGCAAGATCAGTACGTACTGGTGCGTTACTGCGCAGAAACACTGATACTTTTATTTCTGAAGAAAATATTACCAATTATAATATTATAAAAGATGTATAAAATGTATCATTCAAATAATATGAGCAGCAGAGTGGCGCAGTGGAAGCGTGCTGGGCCCATAACCCAGAGGTCCGTAGATCGTAACTACGCTCTGCTACGGAATTGTTTTAATGTATTAATAATGTTTTTTTATTACAAATGTAGGTACATAACAGTGTCTTGCTACCTCCTTCAATATAAGTAATTACAAATTACAGGTTGAGCTAGCTATATGTTAAAAAATAAAGGCACAATAACGAACGTGGGAGATTTGTACCTGAATTTACCTGTCCCTAGTGTCCTCGACGGATAGTGGAAGCCATCGGCTTGTCAAAGATCCCCCCCTCCCCCCATGGTTCATGAGGATTGTTTCTATTTGGATTTTGAACAGATAATATCTTGCTATTTAACGACTTCGCTAGTTAGACAATTTCATGGGATAACCCTAGTTTATGGTATAGTTCATTTAATATGCACCCCATACCCGTCCTGTGGGCGGTAGTGGGAAGAGTTACAGAGGCACATAATGGGTTCAGGGACTGAACCCCACAATTCATTTACCTGAGCAAGTTAATCTTGCTGAGAGAGTTACAAAATTCAATGCACATCATCGCATCAACAATGGGCTCGAGACCGCCCACAAGTACAGTTTCTAAATTAAGCAACTGACACGTGGAGAGTCCTACAGTGAGAAACATTTGTACGCTAACCAACTGTGTTACGGAGGCTACGCTCTCTAAAACCTTACAAATATTTCCTTCTGCTTCTTACCGCTCGCTCCCGCCATCGGAAGCCCTAAAAACACTTCCTCCTGCTTCCTCCCGCTCTCTGAAGCTCTAGTAACACTTCCTACCACTCTCTGAACCCATAAAAATACTTCATCCTGCTCGCTCCCGATCTCTGAAACCCAGTTAATATTTCCATCTCCTTCCTCCAACTCGTTCCCGTTCTCTGAAACCCTATTAATACTACCTTCTGCTACCTCCCACTTCCTCCCGCTCTCTGAAGCCTTAAAAATATTCCCTCCTGCTCTCTGAAGCCCTAATAACACCGCCTCCTGTTTCCTCATGAAGCACATACCTTACAAATACTTTCTACTGCTTCCTACCACTGGCTCCTGCTCTCTGAAGCCCTAAAATCATTTCCTCCTGCTTTCTCCCGTTCGATCCCGCTCTCTGAAGCCTTACAAATCATTTCTCCTGCTTCCTGCCACTCGCTCCTGCTCTCTGAAGCCCTAATAACACTTCCTCCTGCTTCCTATAACAAATGTTCCAGAGATGTGTAAATATTTAATTCAAAATGATCTGCTACCAGAAATTTTGGCCAAATATCCCCAGTTTGCTAACTGTAGGTAGTACCTAAGTGACTATAAGCTATCCATGGCTGCCCACTGGAGGGGGTAGGGGGGGGGGTGGCAGTGTGCAGAACAAACATATCAATTGTGACACTAGCTCTCCACATAAGTCAGTTGCTTAATTTAGAAACCGTACTTGTGGTCAATCACGAACCCATTTATGACGTGACGACTTATACTGAATTTTGTAACTAACTTATCAAGATTGTAACTTGCTTAGCTAAGTGAATTGTGGGGTTCAGTCCCTGAGCCCATTATGTGCCTCTGTAACCACTTCCACTACCGCCCACAAGATGGGTATGGGGTGCATAATAAGTGAACTAAACTAAACTTAACCTCTCATGTTATCGTGACGTCACACACCCCGTACACACACATATTATATCACTGAAGAAAAACTGTGCATCTTCGGTAGCAATTAACCGGATTTGGTCCATATAATAACAGGTCACTATACTTCAGGTTTCCGTAGTGTAGTGGTTATCACGTGCGCCTCACACGCGCAAGGTCCCCGGTTCGATCCCGGGCGGAAACATTTGACTTTTTAAATGTTTGTTTTCATAACCCATTGAAATAAACTCAAAGTGTCCAACCACTTGGGTCGAACGGTAGAGCGACGGTCTCAATTCTTGCAGGTCGGCGTTCAATCCCCGACCGTCCAAGTGGTTGGGTACCATTCCTTCCCCCCGTCCCATCCCAAATCCTTATCCTGACCCCTTCCCAGTGCAATATAGTTGTAATGGCCTGGCGCTTTCACCCCTGATAGTTCCCTTCCCTTCCCTTCAAAGAGCTAAAATTAATAACAAAGTATATTGACAATATTTATTAAATCATAAAACTTATACCATTTTGTAATTTGCTAATACTACATTATACTAATTATTAATATTGAGAGTCATATAACTATGTATTGTGGAGCAGAGTGGCGCAGTGGAAGCGTGCTGGACCCATAATCCAACTAGAGGTCCGTAGATCGAAACTACGCTCTGCTACAGTCTAATTTTTTCCTACCATAACAAACCAAAAGAAATGTTTTTATCTTTAATAAATGTAATCCATCCTCCTGTACATTTTGTAACTATGTGGAACATCGTACATATAAATTAAATATTGACGTAATGGACAATTACATAGTAGAACTTGGTACTATTCACCTTATAGTCCGGAAAAAATACAGCTAAAACCAAACATATATATTCCTAGGCCTAGTATAACATATATGTACTATATTTGGCCTCAGTTAGCATGTATTAGACCTTGGATGGTAAGTTACGTTAGGTTTTATGAGAAACAAATACAAAGGTTCGGGCCAACCTTGCCCGAAACGCTTTGCGTATTAGTGGCTTTAGACATTGTATGTACAAGCTCTATCTATAAATCCAACAACATGTTTGTATCTCAACTTGTATGTATGTACTTTACCTGAATAAACATTTGATTTGACAAAACTTTTGCCGGTTTATCCAAATTCACTAATACCAAATTCTACTATCCAATTGTCCATTACATCAATATATGTACGATGGAGGATGGATGTGTTGCTTATAAGCACTGCTATTAATATATCATAAGCTCCTACATAGATTACACACACAAGTCACAATAGCGTGATGTATCAAATGAACAAATCCACAAGGGCCGTGACGAGGGTTCAAACCTACGTCCGAGAGGATCCCAGATGCTGCCTTAATCGACTGAGCTACGACATGGTAAAAGAATTGCAACCACAAGTTCTTTTGACCTTACTTGGATCCTGCAGCCTCTCCGAGACACAAACCAGGATTTTACACAATTCCTCCCATGCACCTGAGCTCTGTCAATAAGCCGTTCTACCTCTTCGCCCTTACTTCATTACAAAATGAAGTAAGCTTGGATCATTATTGCTTGGATCCCCGAAGGTCCAAGTGATTGGGCACCGTTTTTCCACTCCATACTTTTGCTTCTTGCAGGGTCAGCGTTCGATCCCTGAAGGTCCAAGTGGTTTAGCACCGTTCCTTCACTCCGTCCTCACATCCCAGCCCATCCTAATGTCCCTTCCAAGTGTTATATATTCATACTGGCCTGGCGCTTTCACCTCATCATTTCCTTACCTTACCTTACATCCTTTTCTCATAAAGATTAATTTTCCTTCCCGACTTTCTCCTTCACACGCCTCAATTGTCAGTTGATGATGTATGATGAAGTGGATGAATGTATGACTGTTGAGTTCTTCATTAAGCAGGAAGAGTCATGGCCAGACTGGGAGGTCGGACCCGGTGTTCACGCGGTCACCAGTTGGACCCGGTGTTCACGCGGTCACCAGTTGGACCCGGTGTTCACGCGGTCACCAGTTGGACCCGGTGTTCACGCGGTCACCAGTTGGACCCGGTGTTCACGCGGTCACCAGTTCCAACTGTATAATACGAATTCTTCCTTTTTGCATTTATTGCCCAAATAATACCTAGAATTATTGGGTCCTTTTTTTCATCTATTTAATCCCCTTTAATATTTAATGAAGTTTTATAGATCTATTCCAGCACCTTTTACATATCTACTTATCACATTTAAATTAGTTCTTTAATTATCATTTATTTATTAAGTCATTCATATGTTTTTAAATACTTAATCACCTGTATTTATACATTTAATAATCTCTAATAACTATTCAATTGCATATTATTGATTTATTCTTTCCCGTTTTATTTGTTTATTTAATTATTTTCTATTTATCTATTTTTAACAGTTATTTTCTATCACATTTTATATAACTTTTCAATCTAATTCAGTTTGTAATTTACATATTAGCAATGAACAATTAATATGGTGCAAGAACACAACGTTTAACGCTTGATGGGAAAACGAGTTGAGTGTTGCATCACATTGCTAACGTCTTATGAGTGTTGAAACACAGCAATAACATGTTGTGAGTGTTGCACCACGGAACATAAGTGTTGTGAATAATGCAACGCAGAAATAAAGTGTTTTGAACCCTGAAACACAGTAATAATGTTTTGTGAGTGTTGCAACGTTGTAATACAGAAATAACGTGTTGTGTATGTTGCAACGGATCAGTACAACGTGTTGCGAAAGTTGCAACACAATAAGGTGGTTTGAGTGATGCAACACGGATAATATGTGGTGATTGTTGCAGCATTGCAACACATAAATAACATGATGCATCACTCACGGTATAGTATTTTTATGTTGTAACATTCACAGCAAATATGTTAGTCCTATGATGCAACACAATATTTCTGTGCTGCGACAATATCACATCATTCATGTGTTGCAACACTCACAACTAATTTCTCTGTTGCAACTCTCACAATAATTCATTCTTATATTGAAACATCACAACACGCTAGTCCGATGCTCTACACAGCTCACAACTTGTGTGAAAGCAGTTATGTTAAGGGGGCATATCATTCTAAATCGTTATAAATTAAAAGTTGTTCAATATGCTTATAATTTTTTTTATGAAATGGTTATAGAAAGGGCTGCAACTGGTCCAAGTTTCACCATCACACCCTAAACAGAAAAGGAGAAAAAAATACACAACGTATTATGCAACGAATGTTCAACATTCTCAAATAATCTCAGGGAACACATGTGTCAACTAAAATGTCTACTATGTGCTGTAGAAGCACAAACTCTTGTAATAATTGTAATATGTATGTGCAATATATTTATATTTATATATTTTTTTTTTCTTTTCTTTTTTTTTGGCCAATATTTTTTTCTCATTTGTTATCAAGGGATTTGCATGAAACTTGCACACCTTGCTCAATGGATGCCTATCTGCAAGGGTGCCAATTATGAACGAAATCTGTCGAAGTCAAGCTCAGCTACAGGTGGCTGAACTTGGATCTTTATTTTACTCTGGAAAGTAATTTACACCTTCAAATTACTTCAGAGCTTTCATTTATTAATCAATTTACATGCAAATTACACCTTATATGAAGCGTTTGTGCTTCTACAGAATCTAGTAGACATTTTAGTCCAAAGTCTATTTGTTGATTTTATAAAAATTTATAAATATCATATATTGCATATTTTTTTAGAAGGGCAACTTTGAAAAATTATATTATTGCACTAAACACTTTTTTGATAAAACTGATCACTAGAATCCTTTATTATGTGCTTAATTTAATATCTGAGTGTTATAGAAATGATTTTAGTTGACACATGTGTTCCCTGAAACTATTTGAAAATTCGTTGCATAATTTGTTGTTTATTTTTTTTCTCCTTTTCTGTTTAGGGTGTGATGATGAAACTTGGACCAGCTGCAGCCCTTTCTATAACCATTTCATAAAAAAAATTATAAGCAAATTGAACCACTTTTAATTTTACATTGATATGCCCCCCTTCATAGTTTTTCACTTTTTGCCTTAAAATTGCACTGCATCTATTGCTACCCAATCTCCCAACCTTTATGTTCCCAATTTGAACATCTTTACCATTGTGATCATTGCTGTCTTCTTATATGTGCTGCCAATCTGCTGTATGGTGTTTATTAATCTTGTTTATCTGTATCTATTGCTACCCAGTCTCCCAATCTTTATGTACCCAATCTGAACATCTTTCCCATTGTGATCATTGCTGTTTTATATGTGCTGTCAAACTGCTGTATGGTGTCTATTAATCTTGTTTAAATTACCAATCAAGCTGTCAATGTAATCAATCAGAGCTTTAATATAACAATGTGCTTTAATATACTTACTAAGCTCTCTCATCTCATGTTTCTCTTGCAATGTATCTTTATCATTTATCAATTCTGATAGAAATTACCTACTTAAAATTATTTGTTAGATTAAGGACCTGCCCGAAACGCTGCGCGTACTAGTGGCTTTACAAGAGTGTAAATACTGTACTATCCAATGTATTCTCACAAACCCAATGTACCTTCTTGTAAATATATAAATAAATAAATAAATAAATAAGATATTATGTACGCCGCCCTGCCCTGGTGACTCTCTATTACTCCCTCATCTATCCATATCTCAGCTATGGTATTTGTGCTTGGGGTTCTACTACCCAAAATCATTTACGTCCTCTAATTACTCAACACAAAGCTGCTATTAGGACAATATCCAACTCTGTCCCCAGACATCACGCGGTACCCCTACTCAAATCTCTGAATATGTTAGATATTAAGTCACTGCACATTCTCTCATGTGTATTATACATATATAAAACGCTGAACTGTAATGCCAATCCTGACCTCAAAAGCTTTATTGAAGGTTGTAACAGAACCCATGAGCACCACACCAGAAATAAATAATAAATAAATAAATAAATAAATGTTTATTTAGGTAAGGTACATACATATAAGAGATTTTTACAAAGATTGGTGGACTTATAGATAGAGTTAGTACATACAATGCCTAAAGCCACTATTACGCAAAGCGTTTCGGGCATAAATACAGTTTTGATATTCCTAGAGTACGACTTAATCAAACTAGAAATGCTTTACAAATCAAGGGACCCAGATTGTGGAATGACCTTCCCAACCATGTTAAAGACTGTACCTCTCTCAACCAGTTTAAGATAAAAACGAAGCTATACCTAATAAATTCCCTGTAACCTATCTTACCCCTCTAATGTCATCCAATGTCTGGTTTTTTTTTATCATTATTAAAGAGCGCTGGTTGTCGACAGAATTGTATTTGTACTGCTTTTTCAGCTATGTTTTCATTCCATGTTTTCATTTTACTCTTTATGCTCAATTAGTATTAAGGTTTAGTCATTTAAGTTTTTTATGCCCAAAACGCTTTGCGTAATAGTGGCTTTAGGCATTGTATGTACTAGCCCTATCTATAAATCCATCACTCTTTGTAAAATCTCTTTATTGAGAGATTTTACAAAGATTTTTTAAGATTTATTGGGTGACCAATTTCATTCTATCTTGACATAGTTAGGGATGGGTATGCACTCTCCAGGATGTAGAGGTTACATCAAAATGAGATAATAAACAAAGGAGACAAAAAAATATATATATATTTTTGGGATATTGGTGACAGTAACAGATATTAACATTAGGCAATGCATTTTTATGATATATAACAAAATAGAGCATGATAACATACTCATTATTATTGGTATTATTATGTATTACTCAGCAATGCTATACAGACACCAGCTGCATATCCACTTTGTGGACACTTCTTGCTACTATTCTTCTTCATTGTACATTGGACAAGTGCTCACATCTCTTTATTACTGCATTATTCCTCAGTTCCAGTTAATAGGAGCTGTTCTCCTTATCAACAAAATGTTCTCCTTTTTAAAAAAAATTGTCTAAAATACATTTTTGAAAATATTGGGATGAAACTTGCATGATGCTTAAGCCAATAAGTTGGAGATTTGTTTAACATTTAATATTAATATTTACTTAATTCAAATATTTTTTGCCCAGCCCCAGCTTTTACAGCCCAGGCTGTAGCAGCTTAATGGTTAATGCACGTGGTTTGTATTACGTAGGCTGTTAGAGAGGGAGGGCTGGCAACCGAGAACCCGCCCATACCCCCTTCCCCATTCCTGCCCCACCCTCCTTACTCCTGCCCACCCTCCTTACTACTGCCCACCCTTCTTACTCCTTCCCACCCTCCTTATTCCTGCCCACCTTTCTTACTCCTGCCCCACCCACCTTACTCCTGCCCCACCCACCTTACTCCTGCCCCACCCTCCTTACTCCTGCCCACCCTCCTTAGTCCTGCCCACCCTCCTTAGTCCTGCCCACCCTCCTTACTCCTTCCCACCCTCCTTAGTCCTGCCCACCCTACTTACTCCTGCCCACCCTCCTTTCTCCTGCCCACCCTCCTTACTCCTGCCTACCCTCCTTACTTTTGCTCAAAGTACATAAAAAAAATTATTAAATTTTTCTAAAAATTTACTATGTTTTGGTGGGAAAAATTTAGTCATAGGAACCTTAAATTTGTTTTATTTTGCCTAATAGGTAATACTGCTTCCATCTGTGCTCGGCTACCAAGGATGATAGCAAACACAACTTCTGCCCATTAATGATGGTAAGGACAATTTTATTCTTACTGTACTACCAGTGTGTGTGTGTGTATCATATTGTTATTAACTAGTGATGGTAAGTATATTTATTATGTTGTCATTAACTAGTGATGCTGAGCGTATTAACCCTTTAAGTGCGCAACACATCATATGATGGGTTGAGTGACTTGCAGTAACGCGCTTTACATCATATGATGCATTGGAGTACCGCGCAAGATTTAAAAGGCCCGCGGGGTAGAGCGGGCTCCCATACGCTGCTTAGGGGCTATAGTAAACAGACGCCATTTTGTAAAAAAAATCCAGCTCACGCTACCATCGCGTGGGAGGCATCAGTTACCCAGCAGCCACCATATCGAGCGCACGGCCGAACACTTCCCGGGCGCGCACCACGCAATCACTCGCCCAAGAGCAAATAACCAGTGAATTATTTTCTGATGGTGAGGAAAGTGATTTTGATAACTGATATTGATAAAGACTACACACAATTGATCGATGATAGTAGCACTGACAGTGAAAATGAGATACAGCTGCCTCCCATGGCGATGCCTATATGCTCACCCATAAACAAACAACACAGAACAGTTGAACAAACAACACAGAAATCATCGATAGATACAGCGATAGCAGGAGGCTCGACATCTGCGAGGCACTACACATCAAAAAGTCAACACCAGGAATCAACAGCTAATTAATGCACAACTATATTCTACCCACTTCAAGACTCCGAACCAATATAGAAGCATCAAGAGGAAGTATGGGCCAATAGGCCCTCTGCAGTTACTTCAATTCTTATGTTCTCATATCCAATTAATACCCATAGTTTCATGTTTTGTCTTGTGTTTGTCACAAGTTTGTTCACCCCACCCAAAACTGTTGTATCATATCACCTCACCCAAATGCGAGTATAAGTATGGACGGATTTGCGTGTTTACAGGTTACAGTTGTGTGTGTAAACTAAAGTCTTTGAAAATGTAATAAGTTATTATGAAATGTGTTCAGGCGTCGCATCAGACTAGAAATAAAAATTAATTTTAGAGAATTGATTTTTCAATTACCATCGACAGTGAAAAGAAACGTAAGAAATATTGAGAAAATTCGTGTCAGAATGATTAATCTTACCTTTTTGGTCATATTTAACAACATATGTTTACAAGAAGACTGCTTCCAAAATATACTAATACATAGATTATATATATATAGACTGTAGAGATTATTATAGCACCTCTGTATAGACCATCATTGCACCTCAGTATAGATTATAATAGCACTTCAGTAAAGATTATCATAGCACCTCTGTATTGATTAATATAGTTCCTCACTATAGATTATTATTAAGTGTAGTGGTGTAGTGGTAAGACACTCACCTGGCATTCCGCGAGCACTATGTCATGGGTTCGTATCCTGGCCGGGGAGGATTTACTGGGCGCAATTCCTTAACTGTAGCCTCTGTTTAACTCAACAGTAAAATGTGTACTTGGATGAAAAAACGATTCATCGCGGCAGGGATCGTATTCCAGGGACCTGCCCGAAATGCTACGCGTACTAGTGGCTGTACAAGAATGTAACAACTCTTGTATATATCTAAAAAAAAAATGCTAATTTTAGAATTAAAATTAGAATTTTAATATATAGTGAATTACTTTGCCTAAATTCATTTATTAGATATTAATAACATATTTTACTATTTAAAAATCCCTGAAGCAGGATCTAAATAACTTTATTTGTATTTTTGGGCTAAATTGAATGCGAATGTCATAATTCTATTCAAAATGACTGCTTACTTGCTGTTACCTCTGTTATATATGACAATAGCATAGATGTCACTAAATGAAAAAAAAAATAAAGATGTAAACTTTTTTGTGCTCATTCCAAGAGTTAATATTTCATTTAACATTATTATTAAACATTTTGTTTTGAAAAATTACTTGTTACCTAGACCGAATTTGTTACTTGGACTTATTTACGAGATGTTTGGTAGGCTCCAGTGACTGTTTTAGTTGCCAACTTGTTGCAATAACTATTCTATAATTTGACATATTTTAGGCGAAACGAACATTGACAGTTCTTGATGTGTGTAAAGAGAACATGTGTCTGGTAAAGAAGTTTAGTGTGGGGCAAGTGGTTTGTGGAACAATAAAAGAGCTAAAGAATTGTATTTTTGACGACCCCTTTATCATAAACTGCAGAGGTTCGCAACCTGGGGTTCACAAGCTAGGTTCTTAACCTGGAGTCCACTAGCTTGGTTCCCACCCTGGGGTCCGCAATCTAGGTTCCCAACCTGGGGTCCATGAAGGTAGTACTGGGGGTCCACAACTTGGGGTCTGTGAAGGTAGTACTGGGGATCCATAATATAGGTTTCCAAATGTAGGGAAACTCACATATCATGGGTTTGCTATTTATTTATTAAAAAATTATATTTATTTTATTATTAATTTATTAATATATAGAGTGGACTATATGATCCATATTTATTCCGCTAGTAATTTCCATTCACAGGCCTGGGGGGCTATTTATATGGTTTGCCAAATCAAAATTAATCAGTTGGTATAGCTTACTGTTAGTCTGTACTCTTATGAACAGTTAAATAACGAGTTCAGGAAGGACTAGCTAGTGTTGTAGTATGTAGTCTGGCTCAAAATAATGGATCCATCAAGATCACATGAGCTCTGGCTACTTGCAGATCAGAAGCTAGATTCACGAAGTTGTTACGCAAGCACTTATGAACCTGTACATCTTTCCTTAATACACAGCAAAATCACAATAGCGTGATGCATTATATGAACAAATCCACAAGGGCCGTGACTAGGATTCGAACCTCCATCCGAGAGCATACTAGATGCTGCCTTAATCGACTGAGCTACGACATGGTAAAGAGCTACCATGTCGTAGCTCAGTCGATTAAGGCAGCATCTAGTATGCTCTCGGATGCAGGTTCGAATCCTAGTCACGGCCCTCGTGGATTTGTTCATCTTTCCTCAATCTTTGACGGCTTTAGTTACATTTATTAAACAGTTTACAAGCGTGAAAACTTCCCAATCAACTGTTGTTATTGTTATAAACAGCCTCCTTGAGATTCAGAGCACATTAACCATTTAATAATTGTAAACAAAGCCGCCAAAGATTAAGAAAAGTGGACAGGTTCGTAATTGCTTGTATAACCGCTTCGTGAATCTGGCCCTAGGTGTGTGTTTGCGTAACTGCTTTACACTGTACACCATAGATTACAATGACAACAATGAATTCTCACAAAATACACCATAGAATACAATGGCATACAATGACTGTTCTCACACAAAACACCATTGAATACAATGACAACAATGACCTTCTCACACAATACAACATGGAATACAATGACTCTTCTCACACAATACACCATGAAATACAATGATCCTTTTCACATAATACACCATGGAATACAATGACCAAAAACATAGTTGCCAAAACTGTGCTGAATTTCAAAATATACCTGGAAAAGATCATCAAGGCAAATGGAGGGGACAGGGGCAAGAGGGGGGAACTTCAACAAGCCGCTGACTTCCTGTTCTCATCAAAGCCACTAGGGTTAGTGGCCCTCGGGTAAATCAGGTAAATTATAATTCCCAGACAATTACAGCATAACTGATAAAGTTAGGCTAGAGTAATATAAATTTTTGGTAAATTTAGAGTGATATAAATTTCTGGAGTAATATAAATTTAAATTTCATAGTCACTTCACTGACAGTTATAAATACCAGTCTGCCGTCAATAAACCCTCTGGTGAAATATTTATAATCAGGAGTACAATTCATAAATAGGCCTAAACAAAAAATATAGAAAGTACATTAGTTTGCATATGAATCTGATGAGAAAATTCCTTGATTAACATACATTTCCCTACCAATCAAATAATCTCATCTTAAGTACGTCTCAGACTGTCTTCTTCACCAACTCCAATGCTAAATAATATTAAAACAAAAATCTCCAGAATTTAGCTACAGAGTATATTAAATTTTATATAAATTTCCACACGGAGCAAAAACAAAGCACATTATTATTAACATATATATGAAGAAAAACATTTAAAGCTTTGTTTTATCTTTGCTAAATAGATATTTCTATACTTATAAGCAATTTCGAGTTTTCCTACAGTGACAACTTCTGTAGTTCTTGCTTGGTCATCTAACTTTCATAAAAGAACAATATAATAAAATATCTTCAGCTTTTTACCTTTCATGGTGAAGTGTTTTTCACAAACAAAATATAATTACCTCTGAAGAACATCCAACTGACATTGTGATTAAAGGTAAGTTAATATACCATTCTGTGCCTTATTATCCTTCAATATTTTCTTAATTATCTTCCACACTCAATGTGTTTAGCCTATTATCTGCATGTATCATCTTGTGCCTCTTCATATGTCCAGCTGACGGAATCTCTTCCCACACCCTGGACACTCGTGAGGTTTCTCACCTGAATGCACTAACATGGAATCTTCATATCTCCAAGATGACTGAATCTCTTCCCACACTCTGGACACTCATGAGGTTTATCACCTGAATGCACTAACATGTGCATTATTATAGTTCCACATTCTCTAAATTTTTTGCCACACTCGGCACATTGGAAAGGTCTCTCATCCACATGCACCATCCTGTGCCTCTTCATACTTCCAAGACGACTGAATTTCTTCCCACACTCTGGACACTCATGAAGTTTGCCTCCTGAATGCACTAACATATGAGTCTTGATATGTCCAGGACGACTGAATCTCTTCCCACATTCTGGACATTCATGAGGTTTGTTACCTGAATGCACTAACATGTGAGTCTTCACATGTCCATGACTGGTGAATACCTTCGGACACTGTGGACACTGGTAAGTCTTCATCTTGTTTATGACAGGTGCAGTTTGTGTGAAGGTTTTCTCCCCCGGATGTTGGGGGAAGCGTCAAGGCTTGAGTGTTGTTGTTTTTTTTTTTTTTTTTTTTTTTTTTGAGATATATACAAGAGTTGTTACATTCTTGTACAGCCACTAGTACGCGTAGCGTTTCGGGCAGGTCCCTGGAATACGATCCCCTGCCGCGAAGAATCGTTTTTTCATCCAAGTACACATTTTACTGTTGCGTTAAACAGAGGCTACAGTTAAGGAATTGCGCCCAGTAAATCCTCCCCGGCCAGGATACGAACCCATGACATAGCGCTCGCGGAACGCCAGGCGAGTGTCTTACCACTACACCACGGAGACTGTCTCTTAGAGTTAGACTTGATGTGAGCACTTGGCGGTCAATGGTGTTGCTTCTTCTTTATGATAGGTACAGTGTGTGTCAAGGTTTTCCCTTAATGCTCGTGCTGGACATCCCCGGCTGTGGTGCTGCTAGAATGGCGGCGGTTGTTTGGATACAAGACACTCCGTACATTGACAACATCGCACACTAATATTTTTACCACTTCGGACACCAGCTTTCGACGTTTCGCATATGTGTACGTGTTCCATATTAAAACGACAATATAATGCTATTAACAATTAAAATCTTCTATTTAACAGGCATATAGTTATTAAATGAAGTTTAGTGATGTAATAGACATAATCCGGAGTTGGTAAGGACGCCGCCCGCCAGCGTAAACACAACACACCCGAATGCCCACAAACACGATACAACGCACAAAACACAACACTTCTGTCAGTATTTGGATAAACTCCTTTTATATTTATTATGTGAGAGTTATACTTGTATAAAATGATAACTATTATAGGTAAGCGCCTAATATTTAATATTAATCAATAAAAAAGAAGTCAGAAGCCACACGCCTGTCTGTACATGTCTTTTGTGTAAAAGTATTTTGGGCGCTCATGTACTTGTGCGCTAGCTGGCGTTCACAACTGTTCTCGCCTACAAGCATTAGAATTAAACAAACGAATTTATTTTTTCATTTATATACAAGAAGAGAAGGCTACCCTTGAGTCTGTAATATTCATCTGATCACTGGTCTCCCATTTGGTCCTCATTGCTTTATCTTACTATTATTGAATGTCAATAACCGTATTATGCAATTTCAATTTCTTCTATTTCTTTCTTTATTATGCACCCCATACCCATCCCGTGGGCGGTGGTGTAAAGGATTACAGAGGCACATAATCGGTTCAGGAACTGAACCCTCTAGTTCGTTTAGCTAAGCAAATAACAATGTTTGACGCTAGTTACAAAATTATTAATGTTGTATACACATGTACACACACTCATACATGCATGTACATATATATATATATATATATATATATATATATATATATATATATATATATATATATATATATATATATATATATATATATATACATATATACATACACATACATATTTAATCACCTACACAAATACACACATCAATAATCTTTGTGTCACAAGTGATCAACAAGAGGCTCACAACCCACCCACCCGCTGAAGCCGTAAATACCAAGACATTACTTCCGTTTAAAATTCAGCCGGAATAATCCTCAGGTATGTGGAGGATGTGGGAGGCCTTTGATCAACCACCGACTTCCTGCCCCGTCGACGGGGCCATCAGCCCTCAGTGTGCCCTCAGCCAAATTCATGTGAAACATGTATGTGTGTGTATTAAATATTTTAATTTATTATTTCCAAGATTTAGCTGTTAGCTCTTGGACCCCGCCTTTCTAAGCGTCGGTTGTCTAATGTACCGACTCTCGGCCTCTTTTCCTCCATCCTATCTAAACAACATATATTGTTATCTAACACACACACACACACACACACACATCCCCAAGATGCAGCCTTTAGCAGCTTCCTGACTTTCAGGTTCCTATTTACTGCAAGGTGAATAGAGGCATTAGTGTGTGTATGTTTGTGTCTGTGTGTGTGTGTGTGTACGTGTGTGTGTGCGTGTGTGTGTTTGTGTGTATACTCACCTAGTTGTGGTTGTGGGGGTTGAGCTCTGGCTCTTTGGTCCCACCTCTCAACTGGCAATCAACTGATGTACAGATTCCTGAGCCTACTGGGCTCTATCATATCTGCATTTGAAACTGTGTATGGAGTCAGCCTCCACCACATCACTGCCTAATGCATTCCATCTATTAACTACTCTGACACTGAAAAAGTTCTTCTAACATCCCAGTGGCTCATTTGGGTACTAAGTTTCCACCTGTGTCCCCTTGTTCGCCTACCACCCGTGTTAAACAGTTTATCTTTATGTACCCTATCAATTGCTCTGAGAATTTTGTGGGTAGTGATCATGTCTCCCCTTACTCTTCTGTCTTCCAGTGTCATGAGGTGCATTTCTCGCAGCCTGTCCTCGTAACTCATGCCTCTTAGTCCTGGGACTAGCCTATTGGCATACCATTAAACTTTTTCAAGCTTCGTCCTGTGCTTGACAAGGTGTGTGTGTGTGTGTGTGTGTGTGTGTGTGTGTGTGTGTGTGTGTGTGTGTGTGTGTGTGTGTGTGTGTGTGTGTGTGTGTGTGTGTGTGTACTCACCTAGTTGTACTCACCTAGTTGTGTCTGCAGGATCGAGCATTGACTCTTGGATCCCGCCTTTCGAGCATCGGTTGTTTACAGCAATGACTCCTGTCCCATTTCCCTATCATACCTGGTTTTAATATTATGAATAGTATTTGCTTCCACAACCTGTTCCTGAAGTGCATTCCATTTCCCCACTACTCTCACGCTAAAAGAAAACTTCCTAACATCTTTGTGACTCATCTGAGTTTCAAGCTTCCATCCATGTCCTCTCGTTCTGTTACTATTCCGTGTGAACATTTCGTCTATGTCCACTCTGTCAATCCCTCTGAGTATCTTATACGTTCCTATCATGTCCCTCCTCTCCCTTCTTCTTTCTAGTGTCGTAAGGCACAGTTCCCTCAGGCGCTCCTCATACCCCATCCCTCGTAGCTCTGGGACGAGTCTCGTTGCAAACCTCTGAACCTTTTCCAGTTTCATTATATGCTTCTTCAGATGGGGACTCCATGATGAGGCGGCATACTCTAAGATTGGCCTTACGTAGGCAGTGTAAAGCGCCCTAAATGCCTCCTTACTTAGGTTTCTGAATGATGTTCTAACTTTTGCCAGTGTAGAGTACGCTGCTGTCATTATCCTATTAATATGTGCCTCAGGAGATAGATTAGGTGTTACGTCCACCCCCAGGTCTCTTTCACGCGTCGTTACAGGTAGGCTGTTCCCCTTCATTGTGTACTGTCCCTTTGGTCTCCTATCTCCTAGTCCCATTTCCATAACTTTACATTTGCTCGTGTTGAATTCTAGTAGTCATTTCTCTGACCATCTCTGCAATCTGTTCAGGTCCTCTTGGAGGATCCTGCAATCCTCATCTGTCACAACTCTTCTCATCAACTTTGCATCATCCGCAAACATCGACATGTAGGACTCTACGCCTGTAAACATGTCGTTAACATATACAAGAAATAGAATTGGTCCCAGCACCGATCCTTGTGGTACTCCACTTGTTACTGTTCGCCAGTCCGACTTCTCGCCCCTTACCGTAACTCTTTGGTTCCTTCCTGTTAGGTAGTTCCTTATCCATGCTAGGACCTTTCCCCCCACCCCCGCCTGCCTCTCGAGCTTGAACAGCAGTCTCATGTGCGGTACTGTATCAAAGGCTTTTTGGCAGTCCAGAAATATGCAGTCTGCCCAACCATCTCTGTCCTGTCTTATCCTCGTTATTTTATCATAGAATTCCAGAAGGTTTGTTAGGCACGATTTCCCTGTCCAGAAGCCATGTTGATGTTTGTTCACAAACCTAATGTTCTCCAGGTGTGCAACCAGTCGTAGCCTAATTATTCTTTCCAGTATTTTACAGGGGATGCTTGTCAGTGATACAGGTCTATAGTTAAGTGCCTCCTCCCTATCGCCTGTGTGTGTGTGTGTGTGTGTGTGTGTGTGTGTGTGTGTGTGTGTGTGTGTGTGTGTGTGTGTGTGTGTGTGTGTGTGTGCGTGTGTAACACATACGTACTTATGTGGTACGTATGTACTACATAATTGTAAGGCGTTTGCTGAATTAGAAAAGTCGGCTAGCAGTCCACCCTTAACGACTCAATTAACTCAATACATAAAAAAAATACGTGGCTGTGCAACAGTGTGTGGGAATTGGGGAACTGATGTGCATTTAGACGACTGGTGAGGACCAACAATGACGTAGAAGGATGGCACCAGCGTCTGAATCAAAGGGCAGTGAGGGACAACTTGGCTTTATATTCAGATTCAGATTCAGATGTTTATTCAGGTAAGGTATATACATACAAGTGATGTTACATTAATGGATTGATATATAGATAGAGCTAGTACATACAATGCCTAAAGCCACTATTACGCAATGCGTTTCGGGCAAGAAAAACATTAATATCTAGAACTTAATACTAATTGAGCATAAAGAATAAAAAGTGTTGAGAACAAATACAAATAAAGATAAAAAAAGGGGGAACATGACTGAAAAAGCAGCACAAATACAATAGGTTGACAAACAGTGTTGATTAAAAAAAAAAAAAAAGAAGAAAATAACAGACATGGGTTGACAATAGAGGAGTGAGGTAGATTACAGGGAATTTATTAGGTAGTGTTTAGTTTTTATCTTAAACTGGTTGAGAGAGGTACAGTCTTTAACATGGTTGGGAAGGTCATTCCACATTCTGGGCCCCTTGATTTGTAGAGCATTTCTAGTTTGATTAAGACGTACTCTAGGAATATCAAAACTGTATTTATTTCTGGTGTGGTGCTCATGGGTTCTGTTACAACCTTCTATGAAGCTTTTAAGATCAGGATTGGCATTATAGTTTAGCGTTTTATATATGTATAATACACATGAGAGAATGTGCAGTGACTTAATATCTAACATATTCAGAGATTTGAGTAGGGGTACCGAGTGATGTCTGGGGCCAGAGTTGGATATTGTTCTAATAGCAGCTTTGTGTTGGGTAATTAGAGGACGTAAGTGATTTTGGGTAGTAGAACCCCAAGCACAAATACCATAGTTGAGATAAGGATAGATAAGGGAGTAATAGAGAGTCACGAGGGCAGGGCGTGGTACATAATATCTGATCTTAGAAAGAATGCCCACAGTTTTTGAAACTTTTTTTGATATATTTAGAATGTGTCCCTGGAAATTCAGCTTGTGGTCAATGAGAATGCCAAGGAATTTGCCATCTAATTTGTTACAAATTTGGGTATTGTTTATTTTGAGATTTATATGACTAGAGGATTTATTGCCAAACAGAATATAGAAAGTTTTGTCAATGTTAAGGGTGAGTTTGTTGGCAGTTAGCCAAAGATGGACTTTATTTAGCTCAGTATTTACTGTGGCATTTAGAGCAAGAGGGTCAGGACTGGAGTAAATGAAGGTTGTGTCGTCAGCAAATAGAATTGGTTTGAGGTGTTAGGCATTTGGAAGGTCATTAATGTAGATGAGAAAGAGGAGAGGGCCAAGTATGCTGCCCTGAGGAACACCAATGTTGATGGGTAGGGTGGGAGAAATTGTATTATTCACAGAAACATATTGGAGCCTGTCAGTAAGGTAGGACTCGAGGTATTGTAGGGAGTGTCCTCTGACTCCATAATGATGTAATTTAAGAAGAAGGTTATGGTTGTTGACAGTATCAAAAGCTTTACGCAGGTCCACAAATAACCCAACAGGGAACTCCTTTTTATCAAGAGCTGTATGAATCGAGTTAAGCATACTAATAAGTGCATCGTTAGTGCTTTTTTTGGGTCTGAAGCCATATTGGCAAGGGCTAAGTATATTGAGTTTGGCTAGATATGAGTAAAGCTGCTTATATATAAGTTTTTCAAAAATTTTTGACAAGTTTGGCAGGATTGATATAGGTCTGTAGTTGTTAACATCTGTGGGGTCACCACATTTGTGGACAGGCGTTACTCTCGCTTTTTTTAGAATATCTGGAAAGGTTTGGAGTTCAAGTGACTTGTTGAAGAGCAAAGCAATAGCAGGGGCTAAAGATCTGGAGGCTTTTTTGTAAATTAAAGTTGGTATCTCCTCAAGGGCACCAGACTTGGTTTTAAGGGAAAGGATTATCTCATAATCTCATATATTTTAATCCCCTTACTGTACCGTGAGGCGTCCCTGGAAACCTTGCAATACCAACTGGTTTCTGATCAAAAGCTAAAGTCCAGTCGCCGCAAGGGCAATAAAGAGAAACAGGAACATTTGTGGAAGCTTTGGGACCGTTACGAGGAAAAACAAACAGGTAAGCACCTCACAGTTCCTCAAGGAATGTTCGCGTTTTATCCCAGGAAGTGCCTGAACTAGAATTAGAAAGCAGCAGTCTGTTTACTGGTTGTTATTTAACGTAAGTTAGTTGTAAATGATAATGTAAAAATAGCCACTGAGAACTGATGAGTTGCCCAAGACTTTTGCTCGTAAAGAGGGAATTGATTACAAACTTGGACTGCCTTTGAGCAGCCTGAGGGCAGCAATATCCCAGGAACATCAACTAAATTTCGGAGACTTGAAGCAAAGTGAAATTCACACCAGTTACTCCATCTATCATCATTCTATTATGCAGGAAGAACCGCACGTCTATGGGTCATTCAATAATGTTAGCAGACTTCTAGATGTTACCACTGCTAGGCTTAGGCTCGGCTACAAGTACCTCTGGGAGTTTGTAACATCTGCTGATGTAGATTTGACTAAATGTAAACTCTGTCAGCAGAACTATTCGCTTACTTTGCGTCATTATATAATGGAATGTGAAAAAATCGCGGAATTTAGAGATAACACCATCAATAGTGTCCAAGAAATGTGTAAGTACTTCATTCATAATGATGTGCTGCTCGAAATCTTAGCGAAGTATCCAAAATTTGCTTACTGTAGGTAATGCATGCACATGACTGTAAAGCTGCCGCCCAGTTGGGTGGGTGTGCAGCAAGACTAGTAACTGTATGACTCACTATAGATGTAAAGTGCCTTGAATAGTGACTGTTGTGAGCCTCTTGTTGATCACTTGTGACACAAAGATTATTGATGTGTGTATTTGTGTAGGTGATTAGATATATATGTGTATGTATATATGCATACGTATATATATATGTACATGTATGTATATGAGTGTGTACATGTATATATAATATTAATAATTTTGTAACTAGCGTCACAAATTGTTATTTGCTTAGCTAAACGAACTAGAGGGTTCAGTTCCTGAACCGATTATGTGCCTCTGTAATCCTTTACACCACCGCCCACGGGATGGGTATGGGGTGCATAATAAAGAAAGAAATTGAATTGAATTGGTCTGATTAAGACTTTATGACCATGTAATCTATGTTTTGCTCCACTACTTACTGGTTGAGTATGGAGTGCATAACAAATAATAGCCTCCTTCGGGGGCGCCTTGTTTCTAAACGTGTTAGTCTTAAATCCTTTAATCTCAAATCTTGCTACAATGTACCTCTTAATATATGTTATGAAACATATATGTTATATACGACGAAACATACATATTATAATAATGTATGCAGTGAAAGGATTCGCCCAAAGAATGTGTTATGTTTACCATATTTCTCTGGGTTTGAGAATATTGTCAAGGCCTTGAAACTTTTTAATATAGATGTAATGTTTAGCTACGAAAACACTGTTGGTAAGCTATTAGTAAGGAACAGCCCTCGTAGTGATAATTGCGTCATTTATAAAATACCTTGTAAGGAATGTAATAAGTTCTATGTCGGGCAAACATCTAAAGATTTAAAATGTAGAATATCGCAACATAAATACTCTGTAAAACATGGCCAATTGTCTAATGCTTTGTTTGTGCATTTGTCAGAAAAAGCTCACCAAATTGATTGGGAGAGTGCTTCTTCAATAACAAATTGTAAAAGCACCTATAACAGAAACATAATTGAATCTGCTTTGATACAGATCACCAAAGAAAGTAATTTGAATATTAGCAGTGGTCTATATAACTTAGATCCATTTCTAATAGATCAGCTAAAGGGCGATTTAAGTAGAATCATTGAAAAACATTTGTCTCACTAATTTATTGTATATATTATAATTACCTATATATTATGCTTGTATGTCTGCTGTATCAGATGGGCCATTGTGCTACATCGGATGTGCCAATTGGGTGCATCTGATGGGCCAATGGGCCTTCTGCGTTGTCCAAGTATTGTACCTCACCTTACTTCACCACTCCTTCCTGCCTATTTATACCCATCACTCGATCTGTAAAATGACCTTCTGAAGATGTATTTAATATACGAAAGTACTTAAGGAAATTTCCTGTTTCATTTTTCCTCCGTGGTCTGACATTGTCACATTCTAAATCACGTGTTTATTTTCGTGATATACATATATATATATATATATATATATATATATATATATATATATATATATATATATATATATATATATATATATATATATATATATATATATATATATATATATATATATATATATATATATATATATATATATATATATATGAAACACTGAATTGCAATGCTAAACCTGTTCTTAAATACATGGTAGGAGGCTGTAACAGAATCTTTGAAATCCACACTAGAAACAAATATTTATTTGATATTCCAAGAGTGCGACTTAGCCAAAGTGGAAATATTCCACAAATCAAGAGTCCCAAAATGTAAAATGTTCTTCCCAATAACATCAAAGACTGTCCCTCTCTCAACCAGTTTAAGAGAGAAACTAAGTACTACCTAATAAATGCCATGTAACCTACCTTACCTACTGATTGTCAACCTATGTCTTGCTATTATTAAACAATAATGAATAATGACTGAACTTGTAATACTGCTATATGCCAAGTAAACAAAAAAAGTTACCATGTTTATTTAGTTAAAATTACCATCGGCTGTTCTGTTGCAGTTTTGCTGTTCCGTTCAACATGTAATTATTGTCGTTCTTTTTATTTTTTCTACTTTTGTTCAACTTTTGCTTTTCATCTCAATTATTTTTAGCAATTAATTTTAAGTGTTTATCCACAGCATGTCTGAAACACTGTGCATATTAGTGGCTTTAGGCATAGTATATTCTTGCTTTATCTAGACATCCAACATTGTGTGTGTAACTCATTTTCTATGTATGTTTCTCAAAAAACATTATCATCTTTAGCATTATCATTATGTTAAACAGGGATAGCTTATGGAATAGTATAGTGAAAGGACAGAAGAATGGGGAATATAATATGTGATTTTTGAGAATATACCAACAGTTTGAGACTTTGCCTGTGTACTGTATGTGAGTGTTCAAATTTAGTCTCTTGTTTATGTATAGTCCAAGGAACTTTTTCATCTTTTTAATGGTAATGTTGACATTATCTATTTGAAGGTGAATTTCATTTGATAATTTACTTCCAAATACAATGTAATAGGTCTTCTCTATATTTAGTTTGTTGGTTGACATCCAACCACATCCAGTTTGTTTCAATTTGTTATTTACAATATTACTTATTGTGTGATGTATTGGAGTTTGAATAGATGAAGGCAGTATCGCCAGCAAATAGTATTGGTTTAAGGATGTTAGAGACATTTGGTAAATCATTGATGTATATAAGCAATAGGAGAGGTTCTAAGATGCTGCCCTGTGGCACTCCTACGGTTACAGTAGAGATGTGGGGGGGGGGGGGTTATGTCATTAATGGCTACATATTGGTGTCTATCATTAAGATATGATAGAATATAGTTATCAGGAAGGCCTCAGATTCTGTAATGATTAAGTTTAAGTAAAAGGTAGGTATGGCTTACAGTATCAAAGCCTGACTGTCACTTATATTAACCTGAATCTGGCAGTTATATTATCCTGAGATTGGCAATTATAAAACTCATATACCTGTATATATATATATATATATATATATATATATATATATATATATATATATATATATATATATATATATATAAATAGCATAAATATGTTAATTACATTATCTTGAATCGGGCAGTTTTATATTTATATGGATCTAGCAATTCGATATATGTATATATGAATCTGGCAATTATATATATATAAGTAGCAAGCAATTCTATATATATAAGTAGCAAGCAATTCTATATATATATAAGTAGCAAGCAATTCTATATATATAAGTAGCAAGCAATTCTATATATATATAAGTAGCAAGCAATTCTATATATATATATATATATATATATATATATATATATATATATATATATATATATATATATATATATATATATATGTACAGTACTGTATATGAATCTGGCAATAATATTAGCCTGATTCTGATATTTGTATTATCTTGTATCTGGTATTTTATAAACCAAAACTTTGCATATATGTGAGTGACTCCAGAATTTGTATTATAATGCGGAGTATTTCATCGAAGGCTTAATTACTAATATTTATTTCATTTGTTTACAAATGCTTTAATCTGACAATTTATTAATATAAAAGGATGTCTGCTGTTAAATTAGTGATTTACAAAATTTGATGTAAAGTCCTTAGTTTGAATATTGTTTAATTGATAAGTATATTTATGATTATTATTGGCCTGTATTATGAGGTGTAGGAGTAACCTATATGGTTTTGATTGGTCGTTTAATTTCTTGTCTTGATGGATGTGAATGATGTGTAATTATTATTTATTTAGGCTCTATTATTAGTTCAGATTATTTATAGATAGAATAATGTGCAATAGATGGCTCTTAAAACCTGTTAATTATTATATTATTATTACTTGACAATTGTCTCAACATTCCAATTTACTGTCCTCTTACTATAAGTGTTGTTTTAATTAGCACATAAATGATCTTCACGTAATATGGTTTATTTACCCCCATGACAATGCTTCAGTATTTGTAAAGTTATAATTCCCGGTTATTAAGGTAATTAGAGAAATAACAAACCCTGAATATATGAACGTTAAAAGCATTTTGGTATGTGCAAAATATTCTTGTCTTGCAAGAACACTGGCTTACATCTTATGAATATCAAAACCACTTCAAATTTATTGATAGTTATTTTTCCATTGCCAGTATTGACATGTCTATTGACTGGTCAGGTCCTGGAAGACCCTATGGTGCTGCTGCTATCCTGGGCATAACAATATGCAATGTAAAGTTGAGGTTGTCAATATTGTATCAGGGCTCACTCCTGCTATACTTGTGTCCTATAGTTATCTGGAGATGATTTCGGGGCTTATCGTCCCCACGGCCCGGTTCTCGACCAGGCCTCCACCCCCAGGAAGCAACCTGTGACAGCTGACTAACACCCAGGTACCTATTTTACTGCTAGGTAGCAGGGGCATAGGGTTAAAGAAACTGCCCATTGTTTCTCGCCGGTGCCTGGGATCGAACCCAGGACCACAGGATCACAAGTCCCGCGTGCTGTCCGCTCGGCCGACCGGCTCCCTGGGTAAATGTTTTAAAAGAAAAATATTTAACATTGTAGAACACTGCGAGGTGCAGGACAGATGAGACTGAAACTGTCCTAATTACAGCTGTATGTGAAACCTGCATGGACCCTGCCCCCCCCCCTAATGTTAAACACCTGCACACAGTAACCCCTGTAATGGCCCTAATGTTAAACACCGGCACACAGTAACCCCTGTAATGGCCCTTATGTTAAACACCTGCACACTGTAACCCATGTAATGCTTGAGAAAACTTAGAAAGCTAAACAATAGGAATTATGATATTTTACATAATTATGATATGATACAGTAATATATTATGATATATTACTGTATTTTATTTATTATTTTTTTATTTTTGTATACAAGGGTTCTTACATTCTTGTACAGCCAATAGCACGCATAGCGTTATGGGTGAATGTCTATGTGTCTTACAGGCACACTCTCCCATGGTACATCACCACCATGTGTCTTATAGGCACACTCTCCCATGGTACATCACCACCATGTGTCTTACAGGCACACTCTCCCATGGTACATCACCACCATGTGTCTTACAGGCACACTCTCCCATGGTACATCACCACCATGTGTCTTACAGGCACACTCTCCCATGGTACATCACCACCATGTGTCTTACAGGCACACTCTCCCATGGTACATCACCACCATGTGTCTTGACCTTGTCAAGCCCAAGACGAAGCTGGAAAAAGTTCAGAGGTATGCCACTAGACTAGTCCCAGAACTAAGAGGCATGAGTTACGAGGAAAGGCTGCGTGAAATACACCTCATGACACTGGAAGACAGAAGAGTAAGGGAAGGCATGATCACTACCTACAATATTCTCAGAGGAATTGACAGGGTTGATAAAGATAAACCGTTTAACACGGGTGGTACGCGAACAAGGGGACACAGGTGGAAACCTGAGTATCCAAATGAGCCACAGGGACGTCAGAAAGAACTTTTTCAGTGTTAAGAGTAGTTAACAGGTGGAATGCATTAGGCAGTGATGTGGTGGAGGCTGACTCCATACACAGTTTTAAATGTAGATATGATAGAGCCCAGTAGGCTCAGGATTCTGTACACCAGTTGATTGACAGTTGAGAGGCGGGACCAAAGAGCCAGAGCTCAACCCCTGCAAGCACACACACACAGGGGGCCAGTGGCTGAGTGAACAGCATGCTGGACGCGTAATCCTGTGGTCCCACTGTAACACGGGTTAGGGTTTCTCTCTACTTATCTTTCCTTCTTTGCCCTCTACCCGTATTCTTACTTTTTATTCTCTACCAAGGGACTCCAAAACTTTTACCAAAGCCAACTCCACGCCACGTGGTCCTAAGACGATTGACCGACTTAGGATTCTACACCCAGTATGACGTGACCTAGGCTTTGAGCAAAACCCTAGAGTCGCCTCAACGCTGCCACCACCAGACCAGCAACACCGAGCAATGATCGAGGTCTGGATCGATCACGCTAATTAATCAACCTTGGGGCTTGATCCCCACTCGATGACCGTGGAAACTTAAGAGTGTGAAATTAATTACACGGGAATGATTCGATGTTAGAATCGGCGCCCAATCCAACTTTGCCTCGTGTGGACCACGTGACCAGGACAAGTGTACACATAAAACACATGGAAATAATAAAAATGCAATTTAATAACTAATTAATTTATTAAAAGAAAAACTAAAACAAAATCTAAATATGTTCACTCCCTGTCACTTTAACACTCCCTACTTGACCTGAATGGCAATGAAGACTACCTCTATAAATAACCATAGCAACTATACCTTGGGCAACCAGCTAAAGATGTTGGGCTGGTCTTGGGGAGAGGTAAGATGTTTGACCTCTCCCAGCTGCTCTGTAGACCACACTGACCTGTCCTCGTCTGATCTAGCCCAGACTAGAACATTGTATCCTTCCGCATCGCTTACCCCAGTTACTTAGCAAGGTTTAAGTTATAACAATTAACCTCTGTTTGTACTGAATTGATCCAGACTGGTTGAATTATTTTACTGAAATGAAATTACACAAACATCTAACGGCAGAGCTGTTCCCGATCCCCAAAATGGTTATTAAAACTTCGAGAAATAGTAGACCTGTCAACCCTGATGACCTATGACCGCCGGTCACTCCGCCTTACAAGTTAGATCTGATTCGTGACGTCACTGATGGTGACTTAAACTCAATAATTAGAATACTCTTGATATTGTACCCAGTACTATTATACAATACAATTTTAATACAAAATGAATAAAGGCTAATTTCTCTAAATTACTGAATACTATAGGATGGTTCATTATACGCAGCTATGAACAAAGCGTCGGTTATTTCCACCGCGAATCCCCCTGGGGTCAGGTTCCCAGGTCACCATGCGGGCTCAGCTTCCCATTCTCTTTTGTCGATAAACCACTCTGGATAATTCTTACAACAGCCTAGTTTGTTACAACCCCCCCGCACAAGCACTTAGTGAACCTTGTTAATTTGTTAAAAATCACGAGGTTTAGTATCCAAACCCACAATTCAACTCATGCCACAAACAAAAGCTAACCTAACTAATAAAATTTGACAATTAATAGTCCAACATCATAATAAATATGTTCACATTTCATAAGTTTCTCAGCTGTCAACTGACAGCAATCCTCTAACATCAGGAAACATACATCCTATCCTTACTGACATAGCTAAATAACATGTCCCTACTCTACCATCAAAGACTAGCTGTTAAACTCTCTTGGCTCTTCACTAGCCAAGTCCATGTGTCCTCTAGAGCCGGCCACACCGTGCTCAAACAAACATTAAAGTTATAACTTCAGACTGAACTTCCAGTCATCCGGGAGCGTACTACGGAACTATCAGGTACACATCCGTGTACTAACCACTCCCCATCAATGTCAACCTTGACATGTTAAGGAACACACCTAATGTTTATTATATGTATCTAAAAATATAAAAAAAAATTCCTATACTATATCACAGGTTTCAGCTGACTGTACAGCCAAGTGTTCTCACTCACTAGAAGTGTCAATGTTTATATTGGTCCGCCTCTCCTGTGTTCAAACATTCTGCAAAAAATAGCACAACATAATTTTCCATAACCGTTTGTTCTGGGCTGAGACAATTACACAGGGGCTTCGATTTTGATTACTGACCAATTTATAGAGTAAAATTTTCATATATTATACCAGAATTATTTAAAATCTGTTTTTCAACATTTAAAAAAATATTGTAATTCTAACTCTGTTTTTCAACATTTAAACAAAAGTGTCCAGATGTTCTTTACACAGATGTTCAGAGCCAACTTTGTTGTTTGTATCAATTGTTCATATTGAGTAAACGAGAAAAAAAAAATCGATGCTGCTGGATGCTGAATGTAGTCGCTGACGATGACGGTGTCGATCTTGCTTCTCCCCATGTGTAGACATCAATACCTGGTCCTCTTGTACTCCCATCCAGTACTCCTGAATGACGACAGAGTGTAGTAGAGCTAAAAAAAAAATCCCACCGCTGCCACCATTGTAACACGGGTTAGGGTTTCTGTCTACTTATCTTTCCTTCTTTGCCCTCTACCCGTATTCTTACTTTTTATTCTCTACCAAGGGACTCCAAAACTTTTACCAAAGCCAACTCCACGCCACGTGGTCCTAAGACGATTGACCGACTTAGGATTCTACACCCAGTATGACATGACCTAGGCTTTGAGCAAAACCCTAGAGTCGCCTCTACGCTGCCACCACCAGACCAGCAACACCGAGCAATGATCGAGGTCTGGATCGATCACGCTAATTAATCAACCTTGGGGCTTGATCCCCACTCGATGACCGTGGAAACTTAAGAGTGTGAAATTAATTACACGGGAATGATTCGATGTTAGAATCGGCGCCCAATCCAACTCTGCCTCGTGTGGACCACGTGACCAGGACAAGTGTACACATAAAACACATGAAAATAATAAAAATGCAATTTAATAACTAATTAATTTATTAAAAGAAAAACTAAAACAAAATCTAAATATGTTCACTCCCTGTCACTTTAACACTCCCTACTTGACCTGAATGGCAATGAAGACTACCTCTATAAATAACCGTAGCAACTATACCTTGGACAACCAGCTAAAGATGTTGGGCTGGTCTTGGGGAGAGGTAAGATGTTTGACCTCTCCCAGCTGCTCTGTAGACCACACTGATCTGTCCTCGTCTGATCTAGCCCAGACTAGAACATTGTATCCTTCCGCATCGCTTACCCCAGTTACTTAGCAAGGTTTAAGTTATAACAATTAACCTCTGTTTGTACTGAATTGATCCAGACTGGTTGAATTATTTTACTGAAATGAAATTACACAAACATCTAACGGCAGAGCTGTTCCCGATCCCCAAAATGGTTATTAAAACTTTGAGAAATAGTAGACCTATCAACCCTGATGACCTATGACCGCCGGTCACTCCGCCTTACAAGTTAGATCTGATTCGTGACGTCACTGATGGTGACTTAAACTCAATAATTAGAATACTCTTGATATTGTACCCAGTACTATTATACAATACAATTTTAATACAAAATGAATAAAGGCTAATTTCTCTAAATTACTGAATACTATAGGATGGTTCATTATACGCAGCTATGAACAAAGCGTCGGTTATTTCCACCGCGAATCCCCCTGGGGTCAGGTTCCCAGGTCACCACGCGGGCTCAGCTTCCCATTCTCTTTTGTCGATAAACCACTCTGGATAATTCTTACAACAGCCTAGTTTGTTACACCACGTTCGATTCCCGGCGCTGGCGAGAAACAATAGGCAAAGTTTCTTTCACCCTGATGCTCCTGTTACCTAGCAGTAAATAGGTAACTGGAAGTTAGACAGCTGTTATGGGCTGCTTCTTGGGTGTATGGGTGGGGGGGAGGGGGATTAGAAGTTAGTTACAGTTGAGAGGCGGGCATAAAGAGCAGAGCTCAACCCCCGCAAGAACATGTAGGTGAATACCCACAAATCAAATCAAATCAAATATTTATTCAGGTAAAGTACATACATACAAGGTGAGATACACAACGTTGATGGATTTATAGATAGAGCTAGTATATACAATGCCTAAAGCCACTATTACGCAAAGCGTTTCGGGCAGGAAAAATACTAAAGACTAAAACTTAATACTAATTGAGATTAAAGTATAAATTGTGTTGAGAAAATAAAAAAAATAAAAAAGGGGGGGGGGGAACATGGCAGAAAAATACCAAATATACAATTTAGTCAACAAACAGCATTGTTTAAAATAGTAGATTATGGGTTGACATTTAGGTGTGAGGTAGGTTACAGGGAGTTAATTAGGTAGTACTTAGTTTTTATCTTAAACTGGTTGAGAGAGGTACAGTCTTTAACATGATTGGGAAGGTCATTCCACATTCTGGGTCCTTTGATTTGTAGAGCATTTCTAGTTTAATTAAGTCGCACTCTTGGAATATCAAATAGGTATTTGTTTCTGGCGTGGTGCCCATAGGTTCTGTTACAACCTTCTAGGAAGCTTTAAGGTCAGGATTGACATTACAGTTCAGCGTTTTATATATATAAAATACACATGAGAGAATGTGCAGTAACATAATATCTAACATATTCAGAGATTTGAGTAAGGGTACCGAGTGATGTCTTGGGCCAGAGTTAGATATTGTCCTAATAGCAGCTTTGTGTTGAGGAATTAGAGGACGTACACACACGCACACGCGCGCGCCTTACATCTATCATTACAAAGATGGTTAATACCTCCCCTTCCCCCCTTCAACGAGGCAGCGGAAAGCTGACTGGTTATCCGGATATCCGTTGTCTCTCGGGCCAAGGTTGAGACATATTAGAGATATTGATTCTCCTTCGCGCCAGTCTACCCTAATAGTGAAGCCTCCGTTCTCTAAATTATAGAGAACGGAGATCGGAGAACAATATAGATGGTAAACTATACCATTCCGGTCCTTCCCGGAGCCCTTGGAAAGTAAGCCTCACCACGTCATGGTCAGGAATTCCAGCTGGCAGCTGAGTGACAGTAAAAAATTGATTTTTAATTTTAATTTCTGTTTATCTTTAATTCTGTCGGCCTCTGTCTGTCTCTTTCTGTCTGTCTGTCTGTCTCTCTCTACCCAGCCACTTGGGGTGGACGGTAGAGCGACGGTCTGGCTTCATGCAGGTTGGCGTTCAATCCCCGAACGTCCACAAGAGGTTGGACACCATTCCTTTCCCTCCGTCCCATCCCTAGTTCTTATCCTGACCCCTTCCCAGTGGTTGGGCATCATTCCTTCCCCCCCGTCAGATTCCTAATCCTTATCCTGACCTCTTCCCAGTGGTTGGGCACCATTCCTTACCCCCGTCCCATCCCTAATCCTTATCCTGACCCCTTCCCCGTGGTTGGACACCATTCCTTCCCCCCGTCCCATCCCTAATCCTTATCCTGACATTTTCCCAGTGATTGGACACCATTCCTTAGCCCCGTCCCATCTCTAATCCTTATCCTGACTCCTTCCCAGTGGTTGGACACCATTCCTTCCCCCCGTCCCGTCCCTAATCCTTATCCTGACCCCTACCCAGTGGTTGGGAACCATCACCAGCAATGGACCAGTGATGGACCAGTAATGACAGACCAATGATGGACCATTGATGGAGCAGTAATGACGGACCAGTGTCGAATCAGTGATGGACCTGTGATTGACCAGTGATGGACCAGGGATGATTGACCAGTGATGGGCCAGTACTCACCTAGTTGTGCTTGCTGGGGATGTGGGAAAACTTGACTCATGTAAATCATTTCAATACAATACAATACAATACAATACAATTTTATTTAGGTAAGGTACATACATACAATAAATTTTTACAAGGATTTGTTGACTTATAGGTAGAGCTAGTACATACAATGCCTAAAGCCACTATTACGCAAAGCGTTTCGGGCATGATAAACTTAAATGACAAGCTTAATACAAATTGAGCATAATGAGTAGATGAAAACAAGAAATGAAAACATAGATGAAAAACCAGCACAAATACAAATATGTCGACAAACAGCGCTCTTTAAAGAAAAACAGACATTGGTTGACAATAGAAGGGTAAGGTAGGTTACAGGGAATTTATTAGGTATAGCTTCGTTTTTAACTTAAACTGGTTGAGAGAGGTACAGTCTTTAACATGGTTGGGAAGGTCATTATTATTTCATATTATTATTCATTATTATCATCATATTATTATTATTTCATTATTTCTTTCATTATTTCATATAATAATATTTTCGATAGCTATGAAGGACATCCACTTTTTCTGAAAAAGTGGAAAACTGGAGCAAGTGGTTTGATATTAATTCCATGAACTAGTCTCCTATGGATGTTCTTAATTAATAATACATTGAATATTAAAGGGACTGTATTATGAGCCAAATTAACTCACCCAAAATGAGGGGTTACTTGTGAAATGACTAATATATCCCAAGCATGATTTCAGTGCTGGTTCTTCACTGAAGTAATTGAATATGAATAAAATTAGTTATATAATAATAATTAGAAGTAAATGTACTTCAATATTCTACAGTAATATAAATAGTTTATGATGAATCAATGGGTTAGTACAAGTGATCTCAATATGAGATCATTAATATACTGTAGGGTTATTTATCTACAGACAAACATTAACAGCTTAGCTGTAAAATAAGAGTTGTGAAATCGGTTGCCACACTCCACTGACGACGTGTTGCATCGAGTAAATTGTTGCAGGTGAAGGTGGTGGTGGGATAGTCTAGCTCCTTGTGTGGCGGGGACCCGGGTGGTGGCGGGATAGTCTAGCTCCTTGTGTGGCGGGGACCCGGGTGGTGGTGGGATAGTCTAGCTCCTTGTGTGGCGGGGACCCGGGTGGTGGTGGGATAGTCTAGCTCCTTGTGTGGCGGGGACCCGGGTGGTGGTGGGATAGTCTAGCTCCTTGTGTGGCGGGGACCCGGGTGGTGGTGGGATAGTCTAGCTCCTTGTGTGGCGGGGACCCGGGTGATGGTGGGATAGTCTAGCTCCTTGTGTGGCGGGGACCCGGGTGGTGGTGGGATAGTCTAGCTCCTTGTGTGGCGGGGACCCGGGTGGTGGTGGGATAGTCTAGCTCCTTGTGTGGCGGGGACCCGGGTGATGGTGGGATAGTCTAGCTCCTTGTGTGGCGGGGACCCGGGTGGTGGTGGGATAGTCTAGCTCCTTGTGTGGCGGGGACCCGGGTGGTGGTGGGATAGTCTAGCTGCTTGTGTGGCTGGGACCCGGGTGGTGGTGGGATAGCCTAGCTCCTTGTGTGGCGGGGACCCGGGTGGTGGTGGGATAGCCTAGCTCCTTGTGTGGTGGGGACCCGGGTGGTTGTGGGATAGCCTAGCTCCTTGTGTGGTGGGGACCCGGGTGGTGGTGGGATAGTCTAGCTCCTTGTGTGGCGGGGACCCGGGAGGTGGTGGGATAGCCTAGCTCCTTGTGTGGTGGGGACCCGGGTGGTGGTGGGATAGTCTAGCTCCTTGTGTGGCGGGGACCCGGGTGGTGGAGGGATAGCCTAGCTCCTTGTGTGGCGGGGACCCGGGTGGTGGTGGGATAGTCTAGCTCCTTGTGTGGTGGGGACCCGGGTGGTGGTGGGATAGCCTAGCTCCTTGTGTGGCGTGGACCCGGGTGGTGGTGGTGGGATAGTCTAGCCCCTTGTGTGGCGGGGACTCGGGTGGTGGTGGGATAGCCTAGCTCCTTGTGTGGTGGGGACCCGGGTGGTGTTGGGATAGCCTAGCTCCTTGTGTGGTGGGGACCCGGGTGGTGGTGGGATAGCCTAGCTCATTGAGTGGTGGGGACCCGGGTGGTGGTGGGATAGTCTAGCTCCTTGTGTGGCGGGGACTCGGGTGGTGGTGGGATAGTCTAGCTCCTTGTGTGGCGGGGACCTGGGTGGTGGTGGGATAGTCTAGCTCCTTGTGTGGTGGGGACTCGGGTGGTGGTGGGATAGTCTAGCTCCTTGTGTGGTGGGGACCCGGGTGGTGGTGGGATAGTCTAGCTCCTTGTGTGGCGGGGACCCGGGTGGTGGTGGTGGGATAGTCTAGCTCCTTGTGTGGTGGGGACTCGGGTGGTGGTGGGATAGTCTAGCCCCTTGTGTGGCGGGGACCCGGGTGGTGGTGGTGGGATAGTCTAGCTCCTTGTGTGGTGGGGACCCGGGTGGTGGTGGGATAGTCTAGCTCCTTGTGTGGTGGGGACCCGGGTGTTGGTGGGATAGTCTAGCTCCTTGTGTGGCGGGGACCCGGGTGGTGGTGGGATAGTCTAGCCCCTTGTGTGGTGGGGACCCGGGTGGTGGTGGGATAGTCTAGCTCTTTGTGTGGCGGGGACCCGGGTGGTGGTGGAATAGTCTTGCTCCTTGTGTGGTGGGGACCCGGGTGGTGGTGGTGGGATAGTCTAGCTCCTTGTGTGGCGGGGACCCGGGTGGTGGTGGGATAGTCTAGCTCCTTGTGTGGTGAGGACCCGGGTGGTGGTGGGATAGTCTAGCTCCTTGTGTGGTGGGGACCCGGGTGGTGGTGGGATAGTCTAGCTCCTTGTGTGGTGGGGACCCGGGTGGTGGTGGTGGGATAGCGTAGCTCCTTGTGTGGCGGGGACCCGGGTGGTGGTGGGATAGTCTAGCTCCTTGTGTGGTAGGGACCCGGGTGGTGGTGGGATAGTCTAGCTCCTTGTGTGGTGGGGACCCGGGTGGTGGTGGTGGGATAGTCTAGCTCCCTGTGTGGTGGGGACCCGGGTGGTGGTGGTGGGATAGTCTAGCTCCTTGTGTGGCGGGGACCCGGGAGGTGGTGGGATAGTCTAGCTCCTTGTGTGGTGGGGACCCGGGTGGTGGTGGGATAGTCTAGCTCCTTGTGTGGTGGGGACCCGGGTGGTGGTGGGATAGTCTAGCTCCTTGTGTGGTGGGGACCCGGGTGGTGGTGGTGGGATAGCCTAGCTCCTTGTGTGGCGGGGACTCGGGTGGTGGTGGGATAGTCTAGCTCCTTGTGTGGTGGGGACCCGGGTGGGGGTGGGATAGTCTAGTTCCTTGTGTGGTGGGGACCCGGGTGGTGGTGGGATAGTCTAGCCCCTTGTGTGGTGGGGACCCGGGTGGTGGTGGGATAGTCTAGCTCCTTGTGTGGTGGGGACCCGGGTGGTGGTGGGATAGTCTAGCCCCTTGTGTGGTGGGGACCCGGGTGGTGGTGGGATAGTCTAGCTCCTTGTGTGGCGGGGACCCGGGTGGTGGTGGGATAGTCTAGCTCCTTGTGTGGTGGGGACCCGGGTGGTGGTGGGATAGTCTAGCTCCTTGTGTGGTGGGGACCCGGGTGGTGGTGGGATAGTCTAGCTCCTTCTGTGGCGGGGACCCGGGTGGTGGTGGGATAGTCTAGCTCCTTGTGTGGCGTGGACCCGGGTGGTGGTGGGATAGTCTAGCTCCTTGTGTGGCGGGGACCCGGGTGGTGGTGGGATAGCCTAGCTCCTTGTGTGGTGGGGACCCGGGTGGTGGTGGGATAGCCTAGCTCCTTGTGTGGTGGGGACCCGGGTGGTGGTGGGATAGTCTAGCTCCTTGTGTGGCGGGGACCCGGGTGGTGGTGGGATAGTCTAGCTCCTTGTGTGGCGGGGACCCGGGTGGTGGTGGTGGGATAGTCTAGCTCCTTGTGTGGCGGGGACCCGGGTGGTGGTGGGATAGCCTAGCTCCTTGTGTGGCGGGGATCCGGGTGGTGGTGGGATAGCCTAGCTCCTTGTGTGGCGGGGACTCGGGTGGTGGTGGGATAGTCTAGCTCCTTGTGTGGCGGGGACCCGGGTGGTGGTGGGATAGTCTAGCTCCTTGTGTGGTGGGGACCCGAGTGGTGGTGGGATAGCCTAGCTCCTTGTGTGGCGTGGACCCGGGTGGTGGTGGTGGGATAGTCTAGCCCCTTGTGTGGCGGGGACTCGGGTGGTGGTGGGATAGCCTAGCTCCTTGTGTGGTGGGGACCCGGGTGGTGGTGGAATAGCCTAGCTCCTTGTGTGGCGGGGACCCGGGTGGTGGTGGGATGGCCTAGCTCCTTGTGTGGTGGGGACCCGGGTGGTGGTGGGATAGTCTAGCTCCTTGTTTGGCGGGGACTCGGGTAGTGGTGGGATAGTCTAGCTCCTTGTGTGGCGGGGACCCGGGTGGTGGTGGGATAGTCTAGCTCCTTGTGTGGTGGGGACTCGGGTGGTGGTGGGATAGTCTAGCTCCTTGTGTGGTGGGGACCTGGGTGGTGGTGGGATAGTCTAGCTCCTTGTGTGGCGGGGACCCGGGTGGTGGTGGTGGGATAGTCTAGCTCCTTGTGTGGTGGGGACTCGGGTGGTGGTGGGATAGTCTAGCCCCTTGTGTGGCGGGGACCCGGGTGGTGGTGGTGGGATAGTCTAGCTCCTTGTGTGGTGGGGACCCGGGTGGTGGTGGGATAGTCTAGCTCCTTGTGTGGCTGGGACCCGGGTGGTGGTGGGATAGTCTAGCCCCTTGTGTGGTGGGGACCCGGGTGGTGGTGGGATAGTCTAGCTCCTTGTGTGGCGGGGACCCGGGTGGTGGTGGAATAGTCTAGCTCCTTGTGTGGTGGGGACCCGGGTGGTGGTGGTGGGATAATCTAGCTCCTTGTGTGGCGGGGACCCGGGTGGTGGTGGGATAGTCTAGCTCCTTGTGTGGTGAGGACCCGGGTGGTGGTGGGATAGTCTAGCTCCTTGTGTGGTGGGGACCCGGGTGGTGGTGGGATAGTCTAGCTCCTTGTGTGGTGGAGACCCGGGTGGTGGTGGTGGGATAGCCTAGCTCCTTGTGTGGCGGGGACCCGGGTGGTGGTGGGATAGTCTAGCTCCTTGTGTGGTGGGGACCCGGGTGGTGGTGGGATAGTCTAGCTCCTTGTGTGGTGGGGACCCGGGTGGTGGTGGCATAGTCTAGCTCCTTGTGTGGTGGGGACCCGGGTGGTGGTGGTGGGATAGTCTAGCTCCTTGTGTGGCGGGGACCCGGGTGGTGGTGGGATAGTCTAGCTCCTTGTGTGGTGGGGACCCGGGTGGTGGTGGGATAGTCTAGCTCCTTGTGTGGTGGGGACCCGGGTGGTGGTGGGATAATCTAGCTCCTTGTGTGGTGGGGACCCGGGTGGTGGTGGTCGGATAGCCTAGCTCCTTGTGTGGCGGGGACCCGGGTGGTGGTAGGATAGTCTAGCTCCTTGTGTGGTGGGGACCCGGGTGGTGGAGGGATAGTCTAGCTCCTTGTGTGGTGGGGACCCGGGTGGTGGTGGGATAGTCTAGCCCCTTGTGTGGTAGGGACCCGGGTGGTGGTGGGATAGTCTAGCTCCTTGTGTGGTGGGGACCCGGGTGGTGGTGGGATAGTCTAGCCCCTTGTGTGGTGGGAACCCGGGTGGTGGTGGGATAGTCTAGCTCCTTGTGTGGCGGGGACCCGGGTGGTGGTGGGATAGTCTAGCTCCTTGTGTGGTGGGGACCCGGGTGGTGGTGGGATAGTCTAGCTCCTTGTGTGGCGGGGACCCGGGTGGTGGGGGGATAGTCTAGCTCCTTGTGTGGCGTGGACCCGGGTGGTGGTGGGATAGTCTAGCTCCTTGTGTGGCGGGGACCCAGGTGGTGGTGGGATAGCCTAGCTCCTTGTGTGGTGGGGACCCGGGTGGTGGTGGGATAGTCTAGCTCCTTGTGTGGCAGGGACCCGGGTGGTGGTGGGATAGTCTAGCTCCTTGTGTGGCGGGGACCCGGGTGGTGGTGGTGGGATAGTCTAGCTCCTTTTGTGGCGGGGACCCGGGTGGTGGTGGGATAGCCTAGCTCCTTGTGTGGCGGGGACCCGGGTGGTGGTGGGATAGCCTAGCTCCTTGTGTAGCGGGGACTCGGGTGGTGGTGGGATAGTCTAGCTCCTTGTGTGGCGGGGACTCGGGTGGTGGTGGGATAGTCTAGCTCCTTGTGTGGCGGGGACTCGGGTGGTGGTGGGATAGCCTAGCTCCTTGTGTGGTGGGGACTCGCGTGGTGGTGGGATAGCCTAGCTCCTTGTGTGGTGGGGACTCGGGTGGTGGTGGGATAGTCTAGCTCCTTGTGTGGCGGGGACCCGGGTGGTGGTGGGATAGTCTAGCTCCTTGTGTGGCGGGGACTCGGGTGGTGGTGGGATAGTCTAGCTCCTTGTGTGGCGGGGATTTTGGTGGTGGTGGGATAGCCTAGCTCCTTGTGTGGTGGGGACTCTGGTGGTGGTGGGATATCCTAGCTCCTTGTGTGGTGGGGACTCTGGTGGTGGTGGGATAGCCTAGCTCCTTGTGTGGTGGGGACTCGGGTGGTGGTGGGATAGCCTAGCTCCTTGTGTGGCGGGGACCCGGGTGGTGGTGGGATAGTCTAGCTCCTTGTGTGGCGGGGACCCGGGTGGTGGTGGGATAGCCTAGCTCCTTGTGTGGCGGGGACTCGGGTGGTGGTGGGATAGCCTAGCTCCTTGTGTGGCGGGGACTTGGGTGGTGGTGGGATAGCCTAGCTCCTTGTGTGGCGGGGACCCGGGTGGTGGTGGGATAGCCTAGCCCCTTGTGTGGCGGGGACTCGGGTGGTGGTGGGATAGCCTAGCTTCTTGTGTGGCGGGGACTCGGGTGGTGGTGGGATAGTCTAGCTCCTTGTGTGGCGGGGACCCGGGTGGTGGTGGGATAGTCTAGCTCCTTGTGTGGCGGGGACTCGGGTGGTGGTGGGATAGTCTAGCTCCTTGTGTGGCGGGGACTCGGGTGGTGGTGGGATAGCCTAGCTCCTTGTGTGGCGGGGATTCGGGAGCTGGAAGGCAATAACATTGTAGAAATCTTCTACGTAACTAATTACAGACATATCTAATAATAAGGAATTCTTCCTAATATATGAAACGATATAGCTGACACTGCAGAATTCTTCTACAGATATTAATGAACATGAATTTGATTTTTATTATTAATATTAATTAGTATTTATTTTAATTGATTGAATTTAACGAACATGAATGAAATTCGGCAAATATGGCTTCACAGTAAAAAACATTAATTGGATTAATTCTACGAATTAGTAATGTTAGTAATTACTGTAGTTAATACAATTATGATGTATTAATGTTGGATAATTTCCAACAGGGGAGTTGAGCTCTGGCTCTTTGGTCCCGTCTCTCAACCGTCAATCAACTGATGTACAGATTCCTGAGCCTACTGGGCTCTATCATATCTACATTTGAAACTGTGTATGGAGTCAGCCTCCACCACATCACTGCCTAATACATTCCATTTACTGACTACTCTGACACTGAAAAAGTTCTGTCTAATGTCTGTAGCTCATTTGGGTACTCGGCTTCCACTTGTGTCCCCTTATGAGTGTACCACCTGTGTTAAATAATCAATCCTTGTCTACCCTGTCAATTCCCCTGAGAATTTTATATGTGGTGATCATGTCTCCCCGAGCTCTTCTGTTTTCCAGCGACGTGAGGTGCAGTTCACGCACCCTGTCCTCATAACTCATGCCTCTTAGTTCTGGGACTTGCCTAGTGGCGTACCTCTGAACTTTTTCCATCTTTGTCTTGTGCTTAACTAGATACAGGCTCCATGCTGGGGCCGCATACTCCAGGATTGGCCTTACATATGTGGTATACAAGGTTCTGAAGGATTCCTTACACAGGTTTCTGAAAGCAGTTCTGATGTTAGCCAGCCTCGCATAGGCCGCTGATGTTATTCTTTTGATGTGGGCTTCAGGAGACAGGTTTGGCGTGATGTCAACTCCCAGATCTTTCGTGAAGGACTTTATCTCCCATTCGGTATCCAGTGTGTGGCCTCCTAGTTCCTCCTCCTAGTTTCATTACCTAACATTTAATTGGGTTGAACTTTAGTAGCCATTTGTCGAACCATTCCTTCAGTTTGTCTAGGTCATCTTGTAGCCTCATTCAGTCTTCCTCTGTCTTTATTCTCCTCATAATTTTTTAATCATCAGCAAACATTGAGAGGAACGAGTCAACTCCTTCTGGGATGTATATTTATTTACATTCTCATTTACGTATATCAGAAACAGTATAGGTCCAAGGACTGATTTCTGTGGGACTCCACTGGTGATTCCTCGTCACTCTTGGGCCTCTCCCTTCACAGTGACTTGCTGTGTCCTGTTGCTTAGGTACTCCCTCATATAGTTGAGTACCTTCCCTTTTACTCTTGCCTGCATCTCCAGTTTGTGCAATAGTCTCTTATGTGGTACTGTGTCAAAAGCCTTCCGACAGTCCAGAAATATGCAGTCTGCCCAACCCTCTCTCTCTCATGCCTGATTTCTTTTGCCTGGTCATAGAAATCAATTAATCCTGTTAGGCATGATTTGTCATCTCTGAACCCATGCTGATGGTGTGTTATAAAGTTCTTTTGCTCCAGATGTTCCACTAACTGTTTTCGCACAATCTTTTCCATCATCTTGCATGGAATACAAATTAGGGACACTGGCCTGTAGTTCAGTGCCTCCTGCCTATCACCCTTCATGTATATTTGGGACAACATTGGCTGTCTTCCAAATTTCTGGCAGTTCACCTGTTACCAGTGTTTGTTGTACACCATGGAGAGTGGCAGGCACAGAGCTTCTGCTCCTTCCTTTAGAATCCATGGTGAGATTCCATCCGGGCCTATAGCCTTTGTCACATCCTAATCTAGCAGATGCCTCCTCACCTCTCCACTGGTAATCGGACCTAGTGGTGTCTAACACTTAACATAGAAAAGACCTACTACATCTTATTAGGAAGCAAATCATCGAATGCAATTCAGCTACAGATAGACAACATTAACATCAGTAATAAAAATTATAGAAAGTTTCTTGGCCTATTCCTAGACAAGAGACTCAACTTCAGCACCCACATTCAACACATAACTAAGAAAGTCTCTAAAACAGTTGGTATACTCTCCAAAAAGTATGATATTATGTTCCTAACTCTGCTCTCCTCTCACTATATTATGCACTAATCTATCCTTATTTTAATTATGGTATCTGTGCATGGGGTTCTACCTCTGCAAATCACCTTAAGTCCATCATCACCCAGCAAAAATCTGCTATCAGAATAATAACTAACTCTGCTTTCAGACAACACTCAGCTTCCTTGTTTAAATCCCTTAACTTGCTAAATATTAACTCCCTCCATACATTCTCTTGTGTCAACTACATTTACAAAACCCTGTTCTTAAATGCAAACCATACTCTGAAACTCTCCCTGGACAGATGTAATAGAACACATTATCACCACACCAGAAATAAATATCTCGTTGATATCCCGAGGGTCAAACTTAATCTGTGTAAACACTCCATGCAAATTAAGGGACCTAGTCTATGGAACTCACTCCCTAGTGAATTGAAAAGCTGTCAAACTTTTGCCTCATTTAAAAACAAAACCAAAAAGTACCTAATTTCATCTTTTTAGTTTCCTACACTGAGCTTTGAATTTGCTCTGTATCTAGTGTTACCCAATCTCCCAATCTTTATGTACTTAATCCAAACAATTTTATCATTGTGTTCATTGCTGTCTTCATTTATGTGCTAGCCATATGCTGTATTGTGCCAATTAATTTTTGTCAACTACCATTCAAGCTGTCATTGCAATCAATCTGAGCTACCTATGTGCTTTAATATAGCTACAATTTTCTTTCATCTTTTATTTTTTTCTTGCTATGTAACTTTTATCATTTTTAAAAATTTTGTAAGTATTTACCTACTTAATTTTTTTTTAGATTAAGGACCAGCCCAAAACGCTGCGCGTGCTAGTGCTATACAAAAATGAAATTACTATGCTATGTATCCTCACAATCCCAAAGTACCTTCTTGTATGTAAATAAATAAATAAAAAAATAAATAAATAAATAAATAAATACATACAATGCCTAAAGCCACTATTACGCAAAGCGTTTCGGGCAGGAAAAACACTAAAGACTAAAACTTAATACTAATTGAGATTAAAGTATAAACTGAGTTGAGAAAATAAAAAATATAAAAGGGGGGAACATGGCAGAAAAATAGCAAAAACACAATTTGGTCGACAAACAGCATTGTTTAAAAATAGCAGACATGGGTTGACATTTAGGGGTAAGGTAGGTTACAGGGAGTTAATTAGGAAGTGCTTAGTTTTTATCTTAAACTGATTGAGAGAGGTACAGTCTTTAACATGGTTGGGAAGGTCATTCCAAATTCTAGGTCCCTTGATTTGTAGAGCATTTCTAGTTTCATTAAGTCGTACTCTTGGAATATCAAAAAGGTATTTGTTTCTGGTGTGGTGCTCATGGGTTCTGTTACAACCTTCAAGGAAGCGTTTAAGGTCAGGATTGGCATTATAGTTCAGCGTTTTATATATATAAAATGCACATGAGAGGATGTGCAGTGACTTAATATCTAACATATTCAGAGATTTGAGTAGGGGTACCGAGTGATGTCTGGGGCCAGAGTTGGATATTGTCCTAACAGCAGCTTTGTGTTGAGTAATTAGAAGACGTAAATGATTTTGGGTAGTAGAACCCCAAGCACAAATGCCATAGTTGAGATATGGATAGATGAGGGAGTAATAGAGAGTCACCAGGGCAGGGCGGGGTACATAATATCTGATCTTAGAAAGAATGCCAACAGTTTTTGAAACTTTTTTTTATATATTTAGAATGTGTCCCTGGAAATTCAGCTTGTGGTCAATGAGAATGCCAAGGAATTTGCCATCTAATTTGTTACAAATTTGGGTATTGTTTATTTTGAGATTGATTAGAGGATTTATTGCCAAACAAAATACAGAAAGTTTTGTCAATGTTGAGGGTGAGTTTGTTGGCAGTTAGCCAACACTGACGTCAATGAGATAATCCTTTCCCTTAAAACCAAGTCTAGTGCCCTCGAGGAGATACCAACTTTAATTTACAAAAAAGCCTCCAGATCTTTAGCCCCTGCTATTGCATTGCTCTTCAATATGTCACTTGAACTCCAAACCTTTCCAGGTATTCTAAAAAAGCGAGAGTAACCCCTGTCCACAAATGTGGTGATCTCACAGATGTTAACAACTACAGACCTATATCAATCCTGCCAAACTTGTCAAAAATATTTGAAAAACTAATCTACAAGCAGCTTTACTCTTATCTAGCCAAACACAATATACTTAGCTCTTGTCAATATGGCTTCAGACCCCAAAAAAGCACTAACCATGCACTTATTAGTATGATTAACTTGATTCATGCAGCTCTTGATAAAAATGAGTTCCCTGTTGGGTTATTTGTGGACCTGCATAAGGCTTTTGACACTGTCAACCACCAAAACCTTCTTCATAAATTTACATCATTATGGAGTCAGAGGACACTCCCTGCAATACCTCAAATCCTACTTTACTGACAGGCTCCAGTATTTTTCTGTGAATAATTCAATTTCTCCCACCCTACCCATCAACATTAGTGTTCCTCAGGGCAGCATACTTGGCCCTCTCCTCTTTCTCATCTACATTAATGACCTTCCAAGTGCCTCCCAACACCTCAAACCAATTCTATTTGCTGACGACACAACCTTCATTTACTCTAGTCCTGACCCCCCTTGCTCTAAATGCCACAGTAAATACTGAGCTAAATAAAGTCCATCCTTGGCTAACTGCCAACAAACTCACCCTTAACATTGACAAAACTTTCTATATTCTGTTTGGCAATAAATCCTCTAATCAATCTCAAAATAAACAATACCCAAATTTGTAACAAATTAGATGGCAAATTCCTTGGCGTTCTCATTGATCACAAGCTGAATTTCAAGGGACACATTCTAAATATATCAAAAAAAGTTTCAAAAACTGTTGGCATTCTTTCTAATATCAGATATTATGTACCCCGTCCTGCCCTGGTGACTCTCTATTATTCCCTCATCTATCCATATCTCAGCTATGGTATTTGTGCTTGGGGTTCTACTACCAAAAATCATTTACGTCCTCTAATTACTCAACACAAAGCTGCTATTAGGACAATATCCAACTCTGGCCCCAGAAATCACTCGGTACCCCTACTCAAATCTCTGAATATGTTAGATATTAAGTCACTGCATGTTCTCTCATGTGTATTATACATATATAAAACGCTGAACTGTAATACCAATCCTGACCTCAAAAGCTTCATTGAAGGTTGTAACAGAACCCATGAGCACCACACCAGAAATAAATACAGTTTTGATATCCCAAGAGTACGACTTAATCAAACTAGAAATGCTTTACAAATCAAGAGACCCAGAATGTGGAATGACCTTCCCAACCATGTTAAAGACTGTACCTCTCTCAACCAGTTTAAGATAAAAACTAAACACTACCTAATAAATTCCCTGTAATCTACCTCACTCCTCTATTGTCAACCAATGTCTGTTTTTTTTTAAACACCGCTGTGTGTCGACCTGATTATATTTGTGCTGCTTTTTCAGCCATGTTCCCCCCTTTCTTATTTTTATTTTTTCTCAACACATTTTATACTTTAAACTCAATTAGTGTTAAGTTTTAGTCTTAGTGGTTTTCCTGCCCGAAACGCTTTGCATAATAGTGGCTTTAGGCATTGTATGTACTAGCTCTATCTATAAACCCATCAATTTTTGTAAAAATCTCTTCTATGTATTTACCTTACCTGAATAAACATTTATTTATTTATTTATTTATTTATTTATTTATTTATTTATTTATTTATTTATTTATTTATTTATAGTAGTAATACTGGCTGACCTACTGCCTACTCTAATACTAACATAATAAGAAATATACTAACGAGATATATATATGTGTACTGGGCCTACTTGGCCTAGTCATCAAGGGACAATGGGAGGGGAAATAATGATCTACCTTTATCACTCCTGTCCATCGACGCCTGTCCTCCGATGGTAATAGTTACACGGTTCCCTGGTCGTTCCACGGTGTTCCGGTTGTGTGTCACAGGTCCTCAGGCATCGTGGAGAAATCACGTTTTCGTAGTACCTAATCCCTGGATTCAGGTCTTCCAAACTGGTCCAACCAGTGGTCACTGAGCATGTCACTGTCCACACTCGCTCCTTCACCGAGACATTTTCTCCTGGATCTGGATGCGGTGCCTTCCCTTCAGGAACTCAGTAGATGTGACCTGGTCACTGCAGCACGGCACGTCGTACCAGAGCGGACTCGCAGGGCGCCAGACTTGCCCTCCCAGAGTCGCCGTTCACCTTCCGACGCCGACTAACAGCCACGAGTATTTGACACTTCTTTGCCCACTAAACTCGGCTTCTTCGTATTCTGCGGAAGTACAGTATCTTCTGCGACAATGATAGACTGCCTATGGCTGCTCAGATCCACTGAGCGAGGCTCCCAGAACCTCCAATCTCGGGAGCTCACTGACGCACTTCCGCTCGCGTCAAAAATCTGTTAAACTCTGCTTGGCGCAGTGACCTGCAGCTCCTGCCAGGCCTCCTGGTGACGTCATACCAGGCTCTGATTGGTCAGTCACGTCACGTGACCTCAGCCAGCCAATTGCCAGCCTGTTGGCGTCTTCACGTCTAGGCGCCAAATCATATAAATGTCGCCATTTTGTATGTACAAAGGGCATAACCCCTCCCCCTTTGCCTGCAAATCTTATAAATGATAATTTCTCCATAAATATGTTATCTATCCAATAACCTCTCATATGAAATGACTCCCTGCATCTCAGGGAACCTGCAAGGTAAGTGGATATGACTCTTAACGCTGGCTCTGCCGGAAGAAATAGGAGAGGCCACTGTAACATACCCCTCCCTTTAAGATAAGTCATATTGGTTAGTAAATCCGTGAAAGGGCAGCCGCTATCACGTTCTCTCTTCCTTTAATGTATCTGATTTCCAACCAGTACTCTTGCAACAGTAGGGACTATCTTGGCAGCCTTTGGTTCGAGTTCTTTATTTTGTGCCCGAACGTCAAGGGGATATGATCGGTGAACACTCGCGCCGGTCTCGTACCTCTACCCACATAGACATTGAAATGTTTCAGTGCCGTGATCAGGGCAAAGGCTTCCTTCTCCACTGTACTATAAGCTCGCTGGTATTTCTCGAACTTTTTCGAGTGGAATGTCACTGGACGGTGAACTCCGTTCTTCTGAGCTCACATGACTCCTATCCCTACGTCGACATACAAAATATACTCTGACTCGAAGTCAGGTGAGATCAACACTGGTGCTTCTGTTAACAATTTGTTCATCTTCTCGAATGACTCTTGACACGCTTCACACCACTTCCATCTAACCTTCTTAGATAACAATTTTGTCAGAGTGTGTGCCACTGTCGAGAAGTTCTTACAAAATCCGCGATAATACCCTATCATCCCAAGGTATCGTAACAGCTCTTTCCTCGTCCTGGGAATCGGATATTCCTTGATAGCCACCACCTTCTGTTCCACGGGAGCTACTTCTCATTGGCCCACGACAAAACCCTAAATACTCTAATCGGGCCTTCCTGAACTCGCTCTTGGCAAGATTAAGTTCTTGGCGTCGGGCTTGCTTCTTCCAACCTTCAGAATAATTCTCTCAGTCGATTCATGTGTTCCTTCTAGCTGTCGGCATAGAGAACTATATCATCGATGTACACGGTGCAACCTGTCATTCCTCGTAGCACTTCATTCATCATCCTTTGAAAACAATTTCCGCTGTTCTTCATGCCAGACGGAAGTACTTTGTACTAGTACAAACCGTTCGGAGCAGTGAATGCACAGATCCTTCTTGCACTAGGAGACAAAGGAATTTGGAAGTAGCCTTTCAGCAGGTCGACTTTGGAAACAAACCTGGCTTTTCCCACTTGGTCGATGCAGTCACTTATTCGAGGCATATGGTGGGAATCTGAAACAGGAATGGAATTCACTTTGCGATCATCGGTGCAAAAGCGAAACGAGCCGTCATTCTTCTTCACTAACACACAGGGTGAGCTCCACTCACTGTTGCTAGGCTCTGCAAGATCAATTGCTAGTAAATATTCCACCTCCTGTTGCGTGATCTTCCTCTTCTCAGGACTGACCCGATATGCGCTCTGCTTGATTGGCTTTCCACGCTTCACGTCCACATCGTGCTCCACAACTCTTGTGCCGTCAGGGGACCAGCTGTGAAGAGCTAGACCTTATTAGGGTCTAGGTCTCCTCTCTGCCTATCGTTCAGATGATGTAGCTTCTCTTCCAGGTGCACCAAACTCTGTATTAGAAAGACACGTACCAACGACACGGGCCCACTTTCCTTCCTGTGCCGGCAACTCTTGGTTCATTCCCATATATAGACCCATCTTCTCTCTTGACTGTGTCGTTTTCTTCCAATTCGCGCTCCCCTGTTCTTGGAAGTATGGCTTCAAACAGTTGATGTTACATACATGTGTCTTGTGGGGGCGATTCAGCTTGCTGATTTCGTAGTTTACAGGATCTACTCGCCTGACCACCGATTATGGACCACCAAAGCGTGATTCCGTCATTCTACCTCTCTCTGGTAGCAGCATCATCACTCTGGCTCCCACCGCGAACTCCCTCGGGACAACATTCTTGTCGTACCAAATCGACATCTTCTCTTGAGCTGTATTCAGGTGCTCAGCAGCCAGCTTCTTCGCCGTTTTCAACCGTTCCGGGAATTTCCGCACATACTCTTCCACGGTCATTAATGACTCCCTCGACGTCAACTGCTCCTTTAATATCAACAACGGACTTCTTACTTCGTGTCCAAACACTAGTTGGAACGGAGAGAATCCCAGAGACTCTACCACAGGATCTCTGAGCGCAAACAGGGCTGGACAGAGAGCTTCATCCCACTCTGCTACCTGTTCCGCACAATACAGTCGCAAAACGGCTTTCAGGGTGGAGTGGAACCTCTCAATGGCTCCTTGCGACTGAGGTCTGTAAGGTGATGATCGTAATTGTGTTATTCCCCAGCATGCAATAGCCTGCCTAAACCACTTCATTTGGAAAACGTTTCAGCAATCGGACTGAATTTCCTTGGGTACTCGTACCCAAGAGAAGAATCGCTGAAGGTGTCCCATATCGCATCTCGATGTCGCCTTTCGCACTGGGATCGCTTCCGGAAGTCTCGTCGAAGCACACATGATGGTCAGCAAGTAACTATTTCCTCTTTTTGTTCTAGGTAAGAGTCCCACAACGTCGATTATTAGGCGTTCGAACACCTGGCCAAACGCAGTTACTGGAACTAAAGGTGCTTTCGGGATGGCAGGGACGTTCTTTTCCGCCCTTTGGCACGGTAAGCATGTCTTGCAGACTCTCCTTTCATCCACGTCCATGCCCGGCCAATAAAATTGTTCCCAAATCCGGCTTAAGGTCTTGATCACTCCCAAGTGACCTGCGGGATTCACTGAGTGGATCCATTGTTCAGTTAGTTCATTTATCAGCCTAAGTGACAACAGAGAGGAATCTGCTGTTATACTTGAGAGAGACATAGACAGGAGTGCTAAACTAGGCTGTTGATTAGCTTACTTTAACGTGTCACTTAAGGACATTAAAGTAATGTCAAGATTGTTTTTATGTATTAGATTTAGTTCTTTATGAATAGTTTTGTTATTGTTGCCAAAGAATCTGTCTTTCTGTCAATACCTTCCAATATTATTGCCACATATATTCTGTAACATGTTCAACTGTTCTTGAGATCTTCAATGAAGGCTTTTGGATTCGAAGCTGATTCATAGTCACACACATCAAATCAAATTTGGATTGAGCACTCGAGAGCTACCCTTATTATTGCACTGGCAGTCGAGGCGCTCAACGATCTAGTGGATTAGGATTCCCATTGTTAGAACCCTGGCGTTTGTCCTCGCCTATCTATTTTCAGCGTTAATGTATGAGCTGCCCTTACATTTAATATGCTGGCTTGTGCAGTCCTTACTGACTGAGGACATTTGTATTAATGTTCAAATCCTTCTAAGGAAGGAAACAAAGAAAAATCTCCCAACTGATAATCAACAAAAGTGCAAAGACCTAACCCCTTCTTCCCTTAGTTTTATAATCTTTATTTAAACATTACACTTTTAAATTCGTAGGTCATTATCTGCCTTAACTGCATCCAAGATGATGCTTTATGAGAAATCTTCATTTTCTTAAGTGTTCTAAGAGACGTTTCCTTGCAAGCTTCTCTAGCGCCTAACTGAGAATGGTCGATAATGAAGCTACTGTGTAGTTTAGTGGCTCCGGTGTCCTTTCTTTCTGGTACATTGACTGTCTTCCATTCCTTTGACAACTCCTACTTTTTCAGTTTTGAGTCGAAGAGTTAATGGGAGGCTCAAGTCCACAGCTACATCTTTCAGTCTCTACAAATACTATTTGTTGTTAGAAGTACAATGTTGGGTGAGTGTTTATGACTCACATGTTACTTAAGAACATAAGAATAAAAATAACTGCGGAAGGCATATTTGCCCATACGAGGCAGCGCCTATCTATAACCACCCAATCCCACTCATATACATGTCGAACCCACATTTGAAACAATTTAGGGACCCAACCTTCACCAAGTTATCCGGTAATTGGTTCCACAAATCAACAACCCTGTTACTGAACCAGTATTTACCCAATGTCTTTCCTAAATATAACCTTATCATTATTCCCATTACCAATGGGAATAAAATATATTCCCATTGTTTCGTGTTCTGTCTTGTGTTGACACTTCTTGTTCTTGTTTGTTGTTTTAGACTTAGTTACGCAGAACGAAATGTCCATGTAGCACGGGCTATGGTGAGCCCGTAATTGAGTTCGGTTATTCGCGATGACCTTGTTACTGTGATATATGGGTCAACGTGTTAAATGGAGGTTGGGATTCCTTCTTTTTCCCTGTTTCTTTCCCGCTTCTGTTTTTAGTACACTGGTTTTAGTCTTGTTTTATTAACATTATCTTGGTGGCGGATGTAGATGCAGAATGCTCACTAGTGAGTCCCATTCCTCAACGGCTTTTCTAATCATTGTAGTCGCGGTGGAATGTGCATCTAATGCAGCTGCTGTCGTTGGATTAATGTTGAGTTTGATGCGCAGGGGTTCAGTAGCTTCACATTCCAGTAAGTAGTACAAAAGTGGTGCCTCTGTTTCTGTTCCACAGATATGACACTTATTAACTATTGGGTTTATTACCTCCCAGCAGCACTTGTAACCAAGTCTGAGTCTGTGTATGGCTACTGCAATGTCTCTGGATATCTTTTTGCCAGGCTTGAAAGAGTAGTACCCAGTGGCTTGTTCGTACTATATCACAGTGGATCTTCCTTCCGCTACTTTGGCTCTGTGGCAACTTTTGATAGTTGGGAGTATTTTCTTCTTGATTTGCTCCTTAATCTGTGGAAAAACTTGGAGGTATTTGAACCTGTACAACAGGTAGAGCAGTGGCAGTTTTTGCTAGTGAGTCTGTCTTTTCATTACCATCTATGCCAATTTGACTTGGTATCCAATTTAGGGTGATTGACAGCCCTAGATTATGGGCTTCTTTTCCTATATGTTGGATTTCTGTGAAGAGTTGTATATTATCTCTGTGCTGACTGGATAACAATGCCTGGAGCGAAGATTTAGAGTCGGCATGAATGATGACATCATGTAACTTATTCTCAATTGTATAGTTTATGGCTTTCTTCAGGGCATATAATTCTGTTTGCAATGTTGAGCACCCACTGTTCATGCTCCAGTAAGCTTCATAGTTGGTAGTGTAAACTGCTGCCCCAGCAGAACCTCTTTCTTGATCAACTGATCCGTCTGTGAAGATGTGAGTCGTTGTAGGTCTTGAGATGGTTTCCATTTGTCGTTCTATGGCTGCTTTGAGCCTCTGCGGGTCACATGCTGATTTTGTAACTGGTAATCCTTCAATGATAATATTTAGACTCGATTATTCCCATGGAGGAGGCTGCCGAAAGTGTTGATATGGTCTACCTTCTCCTTTGTATTTAATGGTCCATTTCAAGTCCACTTTCTCTAGAATCTTGATCAGATTATCCGTCCATGTGCTTGTTCTTTATTGAAGGTTTCTCTGAAGCGATCTGTGTATGCTGTCTTTGATTGACAGTCTGGCGGTGGTGCCAACAAGTTTTGCCATTATGGCGGCTATCCTTTGTTTGATCCTGTTTTCTAAGGCTGGTAAGTTGGTTTCCATTCTTAGATTCTCTCGACGCGTCCATATAGGTAATCCCATCATAGTTCTGAGACCATCATAATAAGGGATTGATTGATAAAGATTAAGCCACCCAAGAGGTGGCACGGGCATGAATAACCCGTAAATAATAAGGGAATTTGTTGTTGTTTGAGATTTAGCTACTCAGAACGAAGTGTCCAAGTAGCACGGGCTATGGTGAGCCCGTAATTGAGTTCGGTTATTCGCGATAACCTTGTTTCTGTGATATTTGTTTTTTTTTAAATGGAGGAGGGGATTCCTCCTTTTTCCCTGTTTGTTTATCACTTCTGTTTTAGTGCACTGGTTTTAGTCTCGATTTATTAACATTATCTTGGTGGGGGATGTAGATGCACCCGTACAACTCTACGCTCCCAATACATACACTTTACCATACACCTTTACTTGCACCTCAATATACACATCTGCACACATGTTACACAGGCTCCCCCCCCCCCCCTATACTAAGCCATATACCCCCCCCCATTCATCACACGGAGACGTAGAACGTCCGCGAGCGGGGCACCTCTCACCCCTTGAGACGGGACCCCCGCCCGCACCTGGGACAGCTGGCCACAGGTGGCTCATCTGTCCAGGTGGCGCGGACGCCCTACATCTCCTCTACTGAGGTTGTCCAAGACACAGCTGACGGCGGGCTCCCCTCACTGGTTCAAGGCCAGACACACTTCACTGGTTCAAGGCCAGACACACTAACATTCCTCCTCCTACAGTACCATTTGTGGTGTTATTACACTATATACACACACATTATATATAAGTATCCACATGTCTTGTTCACCATAACTGTACAACTAAGCTGGTATGGTGACCAAACAGCATAGTGACCACTGCATGACAAGTCACACAGCAGCCACCTGACGACAGCCTCACTCACTCACTCACCAAAATGGCTCCTCCCAACAAACTCCTTTTGCTGTTATTTCACTCTATACACAAGTTATGTATAAGTATCTACATTTGTGTTCACCATAGTGAACCATTAAGCTGGTATGGTGGTTCAGACAATAACATGTTGCCACACACCAGCCAGCAGACGACGCTATCTCTATCCCTCCCTCCCTCACCAACAATATTCCTCCCACCACACTATGCACATCAATAATTCTAACCACAATCCTGTTATTACCAGAATCCTGGTCACTTGTTCACATAAATGAATAATTTCCCACGTGTTTATTTTGTAAAGGAACAGAGAAGTCGTTTAAAGAATTTTAGATGGACTAAATAATGGCTTGTGAATAGTTTAAACAGTATTTATTCACTGATATCTGAACATTGTACAGTCTTTATAACAGTCAGGCTCTTCTGTAATACTATCATATCTAAATAATAAAAGATACTGATATATTTTGACATTTTTAGGCAATGCTGTGGTCACAAGATGAACAACAATGCTGTTAGCTCAAGCTGCGTGTGCCAGCCTTGGTTGCTCACTCAGTACTGAGGCCTTCACACCCTGGAATGTTGCCCACAATTTGTTCTAAAAGTGGCGTCTGTTTAGGAGAGCCCTGAGGAAGCTGATGTGAACTTTGTGTAGCCGCGGACGTGTTGAATGATACGCTATACCTATGAGAGCCCTGACACCCGTTGTGCACCACCTGTTGAGAGCCCTGACACCCGTTGTGCACCACCTGTTGAGAGCCCTGACACGCGTTGTGCACCACCTGTTGAGAGCCCTGACACCCGTTGTGCACCACCTGTTGAGAGCCCTGACACGCGTTGTGCACCACCTGTTGAGAGCCCTGACACCCGTTGTGCACCACCTGTTGAGAGCCCTGACACCCGTTGTGCACCACCTGTTGAGAGCCCTGACACCCGTTGTGCACCACCTGTTGAGAGCCCTGACACCCGTTGTGCACCACCTGTTGAGAGCCCTGACACCCGTTGTGCACCACCTGTTGAGAGCCCTGACACGCGTTGTGCACCACCTGTTGAGAGCCCTGACACCCGTTGTGCACCACCTGTTGAGAGCCCTGACACCCGTTGTGCACCACCTGTTGAGAGCCCTGACACCCGTTGTGCACCACCTGTTGAGAGCCCTGACACCCGTTGTGCACCACCTGTTGAGAGCCCTGACACCCGTTGTGCACCACCTGTTGAGAGCCCTGACACCCGTTGTGCACCACCTGTTGAGAGCCCTGACACCCGTTGTGCACCACCTGTTGAGAGCCCTGACACCCGTTGTGCACCACCTGTTGAGAGCCCTGACACCCGTTGTGCACCACCTGTTGAGAGCCCTGACACCCGTTGTGCACCACCTGTTGAGAGCCTCTGGGAGCGTTGAGCAGTGTAGTGGCTAGGTACTAAACTATCGTTCCTTATTTTAACAGAAACATTTCTAAGTAAAGACATACCAGACTTTACAACTTAGCCGGTTATACAGCCATTCACAACTGTAGGCCAAATAAAAAAGGAGGTGGCACAGTTATCTATTACCAAAATACCTTCATTTACAGTAGTGTCATTAGTGATAGAGACGAATACTGTGAATATACCTTTTGCTCAGTTCTCGATTAAATCCCTTAAATCCTCCTTGACTATTGGAGCTATCTATAGATTTCCCAATAATAATATAATTGCATTCTCAGATAACCTAAGGAATCTTATCATAAACAACAAGCTCAACAAATGTCATATCATTCTAGGAGGTGACTTCAGTATTGACCTGTGTCAACAAAATAACTCTCAAGTCGATTATTTCCTAAAAAGCTTGCTCTCCTGTATGCTAATCCCCACAATCACCAAGGCCACCCGAATCGCTCAAACATCCGCTACTACATTGGATCACTTATGGACTAACATAACAGCTCCCCTTGCATCTGGTATAATCACTGACAGAACCACTGACCACTATCCTAACTTCCTCATCGCAAACATGGACATAACACCACCAGACACCAAGAAACTTACCTTCAGACTACACAGTAAAGCAGCAATAGGCAATCTCACAAATGTACTTCACAATATTAAATGGGAATCTGAATTCAATAATACCCAGGATATAAATTCATTAGCCAGCATCTTCCTTTCCAAAACTCTAAGCCTCTACAACACTCGCTGTTCTCTTCTCACCAACCAAGTAACTGCAAAAAGATTAAACAACCCTGGCTCACAAGTGACATATTCAAAGCATTCAACAAGAAACATTCATATGAAAAAACTTAGGAAGGGCCTAGTTACAAAAGAAGTAGTTAAGAGATACTCATCAAGGCTTACCAGTATAATAAGACCAGCGAAAATTTCCTATTATGAGAGTAGATTCAAAGAAGCAAAAGGAAACATGAAAAGCACATGGAAAGCCATCTCTAACATCCAACGATCTAAACAGCAAACACATATCAAGCAGATGAAACTCTCCAAGGATGGTTATACACCTGCAACAGATTTAGAAACGTCAACAGAATTTAATAGCTTCTTTTCATCAGTTGATGCCAACCTTGCCAGAAAAATCCCGCAGACCCAAACACATGTTACTACTTATCTTTCAGGCAGCTATCCAAACTCTCTTCTCCTTTCACCAGTCAGCCCGACAGATGTTGTGTCCATCATTCACTCACTAAAAACCAAGGCTAGGAACATTAATGAAATACCATCTATGGTATATAAGTGCCTTCCTTCTATGGAGTGCCTTCCACGCCCTTGCACCATCCATAGCTCTGCTATTCAATAGATCTCTAGAGTGTCATACATTCCTGATATCCTTAAAAAGCCCGAGTAAAGCTAGTTCATAAAGGAGGCGATACGGCAGATATAAATAATTTCATACCAATATTAAATCTACATATATTACCAAAAATATTTGAAAAATTATTATAAAGAGCTCTACTCCTACCTCGTAAAATTCAACATACTAAGTCCTTGTCAGTCTGGCTTCCGCTCCCAAAGGAATACCAACGATTTAATTATTAGTCTGCTTGATATCATTTACACAGACCTTGACAAAAATGAATTTCTAATTGGACTCTTCATTGACCTGAGAAAGGCCTTTGATACTGTTTACCATAACTACCTCTTACTTAACTTCACCATTATGGAATCCGAGGCCTTAACGCCCTGAACTATATTCGATCTTATTTTAGTGACAGACACCAATAAGTAGCCATCAATGATATAACCTCCCCCACTCTACCATTAACCGCAGGAGCATCCTAGGACCTCTCCTATTTCTTACATACATCAATGATCTGTCTAATGTCTCTAACATTCTTAAACGTTTACCTATTTGCTGACGATACTACCATCATCAACTCAGACCCCAGCCCACACACACACACATTAAATAATGTTGTAAATAATGAATTTAAAAAGTTCACTCATGGATGGCAATCATCAAACTCACACTAAACATGAAATAGTCCTACTACATATTATTTGGAAGCAAATCAACAAATGTAATTCAACTTCAGATAGACAATGTTAACATCAGCAATAAAAAGGCTGGAAAGTTCCTTGGCCAATACTTTGACAAGAGACTCAACTTCAGCACCCACATATAATACATAATAAAAGTTTCAAAACGGTCGGTATACTCTCTAAAATCAAATATGTTCCAAATTCTGCTCTCCTCTCATTATACTATGAGTTAATTATATCAAATTAAATTTTTTATTCAGGTAAAGTACATTCAAAGTTGATTTACAAACCTAAAGTTGGATTTATAGATAGACCTAGTGCATACAATACCTAAAGCCACTAATATGCATATAGTTTCTGGCTAGGTGTTGGGGGAAGAAAAACACTTAGACTAAAACTTAATAGTAATTGGGATTAGGTATAAATTATTTTGAAGAGGAATACAAAATAAAAAAAGTGGGAACATGACAGAAATTATCAATTGTACAAGTTGGAGAACAAACAGCATTGTTCAACATAGCAAGATATGGGTTGACATATAGGGGGTGAGGTAGGTTACATAGAGTTAATCAGGTAATACTTGGTTTTACTCTTAAACTGATTGAGAGAGGTACAGCCTTTGACATGATTGGGAAGGTCATTCCACATTCTGGGTCCATTGATTTGTAGAGCATTTCTAATTTGGTTAAGTCGCACTCTTGGAATATCAAATAGGTATTTGTTTCTGGTGTGATGCCCATGAGTTCTGTCACAACCTTCTAAGGTCAGGATTGACATTGCAGTTCAGAGTTTTAAATATATAGAGTACACATGAGAGGATGTGCAGTGACTTAATATCTAACTTATTCAAAGATTTGAGTAAGGGTAAAGGTACTGAGTGCTGTCTGGGGCCAGAGTTAGATATTGTTTTAATAGCAGCTTTGTGCTGAATAATTAGAGGACATAAATGATTTTGGGTAGTAAAACCCCAAGCACAAATACCATAATTGAGATAGGGATAGATGAGAGAGTAATAGAGTGTCACCAGGGCAGGGCGAGGTACATAATATCTGATCTTAGAAAGAATGCCAACAGTTTTAGAAACTTTTTTTTGATATATTAAGAATGTGTCTATGAAAATTCAGCTTGTTATCGATGAGAACACCAAGAAATTTGCCATCTACTTTGTTACTAATTTGGGTATTGTTTATTATTTGATTAATTTGATTTGAGGATTTATTGCGAAACAAAATATAGAAGGTTTTGTCAGTGCTAAGGGTGAGTTTGTTGGCAGTTAGCCAATGATGGAATTTATTTAGTTCAGTATTCACTGTGTCATTTAGAGCAAGAGGGCCAGGACTGGAGTAAATGAAGGTTGTGTCATCAGCAAAAAGAATTGGTTTGAGGTGTTGAGAGGCATTTGGAAGGTCATTAATGTAGATGAGAAATAGGAAAGGGCCAAGTATGCTGCCCTGAGGAACACCAATGTTGATGGGTAGGGTGAGAGAAATGGACTTATTCACAGAAACATACTGGAGCCTGTCAGTAAGGTACGACTGAAGATATTGGAGGGGGAGACCTCTGACTCCATAATGAAGTAGTTTAAGAAGAAGGTTGGTGGTCGACAGTGTCAAAAGCCTTACGCAGGTCCACAAATAACCCAACAGGGAACTCATTTTTATCAAGAGCTGCATGTATCAAGTTAATCATACTAATAAGTGCATCGTTAGTGCTTTTTTGGGGTCTGGAGCCATATTGGCAGGAGCTAAGTATTTTGTGTTTGGCTAGATAAAAGTAAAGCTACTTATAGATTAGTTTTTCAAATATTTTTGACAAGTTTGGCAGGATTGATATAGGTCTGAAGTTGTTGACGTCAGTGAGATCACCACATTTATGGACGGGGGTTACTTTCGCTTTTTTTTAGAATATCTGGAAAGGTTTGGAGTTCAAGTGACTTGTTGAAGAGCAATGCAATGGCAGGAGCTAAAGATCTGGAGATTTTTTTGTAGATTAGAGTTGGTATCTCCGCGAGCGCACTAGACTTTATTTTAAGGGAAAGGATTATCTCATTAACATCAGTGTAATTAGCAGGCATTAGGTACAGAGACTGTGGATAGTTACCTGCAAGGTAGTGCTGAATATTAGTACTGGAGGATGGAATATCATTAGCAAGGGATGACCCAAATGGATAAGAAGAACCTATTGAATTCAAAAGCAGAATCAGAGGCTGAAAACAGAGCATCGTTATATAACAGGAGTATTTGTTTTTTATTTAAAATCTTTATTGATTCCAATATTTGTGAAATAGTGCTCCATGTTTTCTTGATGTTGCCCTTTGTGTGGGTACATTTGTTTTCATAGTATTTAATTTTGGCTCTCCTAATTATTTTAGATAGTACTGATGAGTAATTCTTTGAAATTTCTTTGGAGACGATTCCTAACCTGTACTTCTTCTCAAGGTCATGTTTTTTATTAATAGATTTAAGTATTCTCTTTGTAAGCCAAGGATTGTTTAGCCTTTAAGTTGTGACTTGTTTCGTTAGCATAGGACAGTGGATGTTATAAAGGCTGAGAGTTTGTTGAATAAATGATTGCACTGCTAGGTTGATGTCCCCTATGTTAGCTAATTTGGACTCCCAGTTGATATTACCAGCAGCAGCTATAAAATTGCCTATAGAATTTTCATTGTACAGCCTAAAGCTTATCTTCTTTGTTTCTAGAGGTGGTTTGATAATGTTGGTTAGGAGAAAAGTGGGGGTAGGGGTCTGTGGTTCTATCAGCGATTATCCCTGAAGTAAGCGGAGAGGTTATGTTGGTCCAGATGTGGTCAGAGTCGTAGCAGTACTATCAGTGATTCTAGTAGGTCTAGTGATTACGGGTATGAGGAAGCAGGAATTCATACAGTTGAGGAAACTAGCAGCAGGAGGGTTATCAAGCTCGTAGAGGTCAACGTTAAAGTCCCCAGAAATAATTAAGTGGTTTTTGTTCAGTCTGTTCTCAAGTATTAGATTTCTAAGGTTAGAGTTGAATTCAGTCACATCAGTGTTAGGAATTCTATAGACTGCTCCGTTACTACAGACAGTAGTAACTGGACTGGACTGTCAGTTACTACAGTCAGGACAGTCTCGCCACCCTTAACTCTGAAACAGGCAAAGATATACGCTCCACAGGGGTCTCTAGTTTTAATTATTTTTAAGCAAATCAGTTCTTGGTGGTAGTAGTACTGGGCAGTACACCACCTCTTTGAATAGGACGACAGTTGTGAATTGCTGAGTTGTTTGGAATGTTGTGGAGTTGAGTATTATCCACTTTTAACCACGTTTCAGTAAGCACAACAACAACAAAATTTGTTTTCAACTGTTTGAATCAGGGCACTAACATTATCAAAGTGTTTGCTTAGCGATCATACATGTAAGTTAATTACAGAAACATCGTGATTATGTGTTAAAACATTGTTTACATCATGTGCTGCATAATACCTGCAATTATGATCATTAAAATGATGATTGTCATAGATACTAGATAAGAATACTAATCTATCCCTATCTTACATATGGTACTTGTGCATGGGGTTCAACCACTGCAAACTTCCTCAAGTTCATCATCACCCAGCAAAAGTATGCTTTCTTAACAATAACAAACTCTGTTTTCAGACAACACACAGCCCTCCTGTTTAAATCCTTCAACATGCTAAACATAAACTCACTCCTCAAATTCTACTGAGCCATTTACATGGTAAACTGTGCCAAGAAAACTATTCACACACCCTCCGTCACTATGTGATGGAGTGCGAAAAGATACGTGAATTCAGAGACAACTTTATAGTAAATGTTCAAGAGATGTGTCAATATTTAATTCAAAATGATCTGCTACCAGGAACCTTAGCCAAATATCCCCAGTATTCAAACTATAGATACTATCTAAGTGATTGTTACCTATCCACCATTGCGTACTGGATGGGGGGCGGTGTGTAGGATAAACATTTCAATTGTGACACTAGCTCTCCACATTTGTCAGTTACTTAAATTAGAAACTGTAATTGTGGTCGGTCCCGAGCCCATTGTTGATGTGACGATGTGCATTGAATTTTGTAACCTAGCTCATCAAGATTGTAACTTGCTTAGCTAAATGAATTTTGGGGCTCAGTTCCTGAGCCTATTATATTAACCCATTATGTAACATTCTCCACTAATGCCCACAGGATGGGTATTGGGTGCAAAATAAATGAACTAAACTAAAGCCATTTACATGTAAAAAATCTTGTTCCTAAATGCAAACTCTGATCTGACATTTTTCTTTGACAGATGTTATAGAACTCACTATCACCATACCAGAAATAAATCTCTTTGATATCCCCAGAATCAAACTAACTCTGTATAAACACTCTACGCAAATAAAGGGACATAGTCTATGAACTCACTCCCTAATGAATTAAAAAGCTGTCCATCCTACCGCTTATTCAAAAGTACCACCAAAAAGTACCTAATTTCATCTTCATAGTTTTCTACCTAGTGCTTCACACTCGCATTGTATCTTGTGCTGCCCCAAAATATGTGTCTAAGCCATATAACTTCACCGTTGTATCTTGTGCTGCCCCAAAATATGTGTCTAAGCCATATAACTTCACCGTTGTATCTTGTGCTGCCCCAAAATATGTGTCTAAGCCATAAAACTTCACCGTTGTATCTTGCCATCATCTTATCATGGTTGTTATGTTAAACGCAAATTTTACTACAATATACCTAGAAATAATCTTCAAATTTTACTAAAATGTACCTACTAATTTTCTTCAAATTTCCTTACAATGTAACTATTAACTTTTCTCAATTTAGCTACAATTTACCTACTTAAAATTATCTGTTAGATTAAGGACCTGCCTGAGACGCTATGCGTGTTAGTGGCTTTACAAGAATGTAAAAACATCAATGTTATGTACTCTCGTAAACCTATTGTACCTTCTTGTATATATATAAATTAAATAAACAAACTCCTGTGTATATAAATAAAGACAATTAAAAAGTCAGTTTCGGGAAAGATCAGTAACCAAAGAAAATGTACGGAGCAAGATGGCGGGCAAGCGAGCTAGTGACGTCATCACAACAAAAGCAAGCTGCTACACGATGTGTAGACGACCCGTGAGATAATACTGCCACGCCTCAACTGATAACAATGTCGCCACTTGATCACCACCAACAACAAGATAACAACTCAGATAAGAAGAACTGCAGCTACCATCAAGAAGAAGATAACACTGCCGCTCCTCACTTTCTTAGAGACGGTCTCCTGTGACCACACAACCCGTTCTCGCAAATTCGTAAAGTCAATATTGACTTATTAACTACGTGCCTAGGTGATATACTAAACATAATAGATACCCCTAAAAAGATTCATAGAAAACACCGACCTTACCTAACCTTGTTAGTATCTTACGATAAGCATCTTATTGCTTCGTAATTACAATTATTACTTAACCTATACCTATTATAGGTTAGGTAATAATTGTAATTACAAAGCTATAAGATGCTTATCTTAAGATACTAACAAGGTTAGGTAAGGTCGGTGTTTTCTATGAATCTTTTTACGGGTATCTATTATGTTAAGTATGTCACCTATGCACATATTTAATAAGTCAATATTGACTTATTAAATTTGCGAGAACGGGTTGAACCACAATACCCGCCAAATTGTCCCTCCCACAGTACTCTCAGGACACTTATGGCAGTGTAAGTGTGTGGTGAGGCCACACCACTGAAGACATTGAGGATATACCACGAGGGAGAGACAAAACTGTTGAAGGTCACTGGCTCCACCTGACCACCTTGTTCCTCGCACTCTCATAATCCTCCGTAAGTACTGGAGTACTTTCTGCTCCACCATTGTCTTACATAGGCCTACACACCCCATAGTTTGGGGTGTGGACATGGGTGTATGGAACTGCTGGGTTGTAGACTAAGGCCTGTGGAATTGTTGGGGGTGTGGACATGGGCCTTTGGAATTGTTCGGGTGAATCATATGTTCAGGTGTGGATATAGGCCTTTTGAATTGTTTGGTTGGGGACTGGTATTGTTGGGGTGTGCACCCAGGCCTATGGAATTGTTCAGTGTGGACATAGGCCTCGATAATTTTTGGGGTGTGGACATATGCCTTTGGAATTGTTAGGGATGAATTATATGCCTATGCCATTGTTGGGGTGTGAATATTAGCCTATAGAATAATAATACTAATAATGTTTATTCAAAATAATGTGTGTGAACAAAGAACGTAAGAATAATGTACAATTGGAAGGACAGGAGTTACACTTACTACTTATAATGAAGCCACTATCACACAAAGCATTTTGGGCAAAACTTAAAATAATATAGGATTTTGTTTAACTAATTAGATGTGAGGGGGGGGGGGTATATACCCACACGTTATATATAACGTGTGTGTGTGTGTAGTGTAATACCAGCAAAAACTGCATATTGAGAGAAGAATTCTTGCTGAGTAAGGTGACGTTGTTTGCTTGCTTGTGTGCTGACACTAAGCTGTTTGGACACCATACCAGCTTAGTGGTTCATTATGGTGAAAGTTTGAAGTCAAAGTGAAAGCAACATGTGAGTCATAAGCACTCACCCACTACGTTACTGTAAGTAACATGTGAGTCATAAACACTCACCCACCACGTTACTGTAAGCAACATGTGAGTCATAAACACTCACCCACCACGTTACTGTAAGTAACATGTGAGTCATAAAAAATCACCCACCACGTTACTGTAAGTAACATGTGAGTCATAAACACTCACCACCACGTTACTGTAAGTAACATGTGAGTCATAAACACTCACCCACCACGTTACTGTAAGCAACATGTGAGTCATAAACACTCACCCACCACGTTACTGTAAGTAACATGTGAGTCATAAACACTCACCCACCACGTTACTGTAAGTAACATGTAAGTCATAAACACTCACCCACCACGTTACTGTAAGTAACATGTAAGTCATAAACACTCACCCACCATTACACTGTAAGCAACAAATGGTATTTGTGGAGACTGAAAGATGTAGCTGCGGACTTGATCCTCCCATTAACTCTTCGACACATCAGTGAAAAAGAGGGAGTTGCCAAAGGAATGGAAGACAACCAGTGTAGTGCCAATGTGCCGGAATGAAAGGACACAGGAGCCACTAAACTACACAGTAGCTTCATTATCGACCATTCTCAGTTAGGCGCTAGAGAAGCTTGCAAGGAAACGTCTCTTAGAACACTAAAAAATTAAGATTTCTCTCAAAGCACCAGCATGGATTCAGTTAAACAAGATAATGTCCTACGTGTTTGTGTTTTGTTTAAATATAAATGATAAAACTAAGGGAAGAAGCGTGTTTATGACTCACATGTTGCTTACAGTAACGTTGTGGGTGAGTGTTTATGACAGGGAAAGTTGTTTATTTTTCAACTCTACACTTTCCTTGTAGCTGCCTGTATTTTCATTGATAGCCAGCCTGCGGTCTATCCCCGTGCCCATAACGTTTGTACGTTCACTGTGCTTGCTGCCGTCTTTGGCACCATGTCCTGGGCTGGCATTCGGGCACGGGGCTTTTGGCGGTCGTACAGGGCCATGGCTGCTCGTTACCTCGTGCACGTCCCTGGGCCTAGTCAGGCCTGTGTCATTTAGGTCGGCGGTTGCAGCAAGTTGTCTTGACTTCGAGTTGTGGAGTGAGCAACGACTGCCTCCCGGGTAAGTTCCTACGTTCTTCCTCTGTGGGTAGTTAGCTCTGGGGAGCCGAAGGGGGTCCCCCAGAAAACCAGCTTTGAATGTAATGAAACGCCATTTTCTGGGTGAGACCCGGAGGCTGCCCGGCATCCCTCCCTTCCCCCGGTCGGCGTTTTTTTCGTGTGTTTTGACATCCAGCTTCAAAACTGACAGGTCGATAGCCGGCGTGAGGGGTCTGGGGCTCCCCCCTTCCCCTCCCGGGGACGGGGGAGCTGTGTAACAGCGGCTCGGAGACGTGTGACGTCATGATCGTTTGTTCGTTTCTTTGTGGGGAGTTCTATCCACTTGTTCGGCTTTTGGTAGCAATAATTTCACCAGAATAGGGTTTGTTTTGGGATGCTTACCTTTCTGGGTGCCTGACCGGGTCGATGGCAGACATAGAATGCTTCCAACCACACGGGGGTTTCTATAGGGCATTGCTCCCCTTGCCTCTCTGAGGGGGCCAGGTTCTGGTTCGTGGTCCCCAGTAGACCCACAGAACTCCATACACATGATTGATGCCAATGTCTGACATTAGCATGTCAGCCTAGTAAGCTCCGGGGAGCCTCCGGGTATCACCCAGAAAATGGCGTTTCATTACATTCAACGCCGTTTTTATTGGGGGGGGGACGGATTAATTAAACTTACATTATTTCTTATGGCAAAATTTGTTTTGTTGCCGAATTTTTGGTTGACACCGAGTCTCTGGGAATGGATTACGATCGTAAATGAAGGTAACACTGTATTTGAATTATTCATGTAGTAAACATTATATTCCACAATATGCCATGTTTAATACTATAGAACATTTATTTAGCGTACAAAGGGACTTATGGCAAGCAGGTGTTTTTTGTGTATGTTAATTATGTTAATTATGTTATTATGTTACTGTGTATGTAAATTGTCAGATAGTTTGTTCCTCGCCCTGCCCTAGTTACTCTGTATTATTATAATGATATTAATAACTATATTATTATAATAATAATTATAATACGACTTGTTGTAATTAATAATTATTACTCTTCCTTCTGCTGGGTCATGAAGGAAGGTAGCCTCGGGTGAAAGGTGGCTGTGATGAACCCATAGGTGCAGGGTTGGACATCCTCCACCTGGGGCTCAGGGAGCCCAAGTTCTGCTTCAGGAGGCTGGGGTCGTTCTTGCCCCTTGCTGGGCTGGTTCTTCTCCGACCCCGGCGGTCTCCGGGTCTGGAATCCCTGTGCCCTCTTTTACCAACCTTGAGGTTAACTCCGGAGTTGGAGTCTCTCGTTCTGACAGTTCATGCGACGGCGCTGGAACCAATCGTATTGGCGTTTGCCTTTCCATTGGAGACTTTCGGCGCCTGCTGCTTGGATAAGTTTCTCCAGCATATCAACCTACTCAGGCTTTGCACCCTGGAGAGGCCACTCCAGACCGACAAGCAGAGCACAACTCAATAGTCTCCTGAGACTGATGGATGCCTACTATTATGTAAATTATGTTGTGTAAATGATGTAAATTATGAATGAATGAATGATGACATAAAATGTTTCAAACATTTTCATTAATCATAGAGTTGCTACATTCTGTTTTCTAGTTTATTCTTTATATGCTTTTGTCTTTCATATTTGTTTTATTATACATTTAAATAGATGTTTATACACTCATAAATACACATTTACACCAGTAAATTACATTTTTAAATGTTAAATTTGTCGATGTTTAACATTTAAAAGATTTGGTATATCCAACTTTCTGATATAAAGGAAATGTTTGAAATTATATGGAGCGAGAGAGAATGTATGAGAGTCACTCCAGGAATATTCAAGCTAACGTATGTTAGTGTATTATTGGTAGGTAAAATGCATTTGAATTTCCAAGTGGTCAATGAATCACATTACAAGAGTCTTCTCTATACCTTATTTGTTAGGTTTATTCTATTTAAATTTGTGATTTCAGTATGTAAATTTTGGTGTTTTTCCGTCTACTGTAGAGTTAGCCACATTTTCTCATTACAGAATCCTATATATTTTCTCATCAGATGTTTAATTATGAATACCTGAATGTCTTATAAGAAATAACTGACACTGGATACCTAACTTGTGATCGCGCTTCCCTCCGTAATTACACCTCTGCCTCTTGCACACTATTACGTGGGTTCTCAATGGTTAAAATAATCTGCATTATTATGAGTGTTTTCACATGGAAAGATCAGAAACCTTTCATTCAGTGAGTGTGGCCTGAGTAGGCTTGGCTGATTTATATAAAGTATTTCTTGACAAGAGGTTTAATAATATAAGTGTATGTATGCCTTGTTTGGACTTGAAATGAAGTATTAGAATAGTTGTAGGCAAGGTTAGTTATTAGTGCTAAATATGTAAAAATGACCTGAATATGCTTGATAGAGGTCATATATCCTGGATAATATATTATATATACTGTATGAACTCGATTATCCAGACTATATGGGAAGGACCCCTATCCAGTTAAGCCCGACATCCGTATTAGCCGAGTTTTACCGGGGAAGAAAAAATTAACATTCACAATCTTTATGTATCACAGCCAACGTAATTTGATTTTCCACACACACTATAATTAGTGTGTGGTGCTGGGTGGGTGGTGAGCTGGGTGGGTAGCTGCCTGGCAGGAAGGTGGGCAGGGCAAGTGGGCGGGCAGATGGTGGGTGAGCGGGTGGGCTGGATGGCTGGAGGGAAAGTGGGCTGGATGAACGGCTGGCAGGAAGATGGTTTGATGTGGACAGGTGGGTGGATGAACAGATTTGCAGGTGGAGGAACACCCACTCCAGCCTCCCTGCTTGCCCACCCACCCATAGCCTGGACTCCCTCCTTCCTCCATGCCGGACAGGGTCCCTCCTTGCCCTCCTTACCCTCCTTGCCCTCTCTTACTCCTGCCCACCCTCCTTACTCCTGCCCACCCTCCTTACTCCCTGCCACACCTCCTTACTCCTGCCCACCCTCCTTACTCCTGCCCACCCTCCTTACTCTGCCCACACCTCCTTACTCCTGCCCACCATCCTTACTCCTGCCCACCCTCCTTACTCTTGCCCACCATCCTTACTCCTGCCCACCCTCCTTACTCCTGCCCACCCTCCTTACTCCTGCCCACCCTCCTTACTCTGCCCACCCTCCTTACTCCTGCCCCACCCTCCTTACTCCTGCCCACCCTCCTTACTCCTGCCCACCCTCCTTACTCCTGCCCACCCTCCTTACTCCTGCCACCCCTCCTTACTCCTACCTGCTCTCCTTACTCCTGCTCACCCTCCTTTCTCCTGCCACCCTCCTTACTCTGCCCACCCTCCTTACTCCTACCTGCTCTCCTTACTCCTGCTCACCCTCCTTACTCCTGCCCCACCCTCCTTACTCCTGCCAGCTCCTTACTCCTGCCCAGCTCCTTACTCCTGCCCACCCTCCTTACTCCTGCCGCCCTCCTACTCCTGCCCACCCTCCTTACTCCTACCTGCTCTCCTTACTCCTGCTTACCCTCCTACTCCTGCCACACCCTCCTTACTCCTGCCCACCCTCCTTACTCCTGCCTGCTCTCCTTAAACTTGTTCACACTCCCCAACTTCTGCCTCAAAGTACGATATCTAAATTTTTTTATTTAATTTTCCTAAACATTTATTATTTTTTTGTGGTAATAATTTTAGTTCTAGAAATCTTATATTGTTTTATTTTCCCTAACAGGTAATACTGCTTCCGTCTCTGCCTCGCTACCCAGGACGATAGCAAACACAATTTCTGCCATTAATGATGGTAAGGACAATTTTATTCTTACTGTACTACCAGTGTGTGTGTGTATCATGTTGATGTATTAACTAGTGAGGGTGAGCGATATTGATATTATTAACTAGTAATAGTGAGTGTATTAATCATGATGTTGTTATTAACTAGTGACTGTAAGTGTATTAATCATATTGTCATTACCAGTGATGTTGAGTGTATTAACCCTCAGAACTGCACATAGCACCTTAACCCTTTAACAGCACAAATTGTATATATACAATTTTGGTCTAACTGCCTGCACACCGCACACTGTATATATACTGCTGCACACCACACTATATATACTGCGCACACCACACACTGTATATACTGCCTGCACACTGTATATACTGCCTGCACACCGCACACTGTATATATACTGCCTGCACACCACACATGTATATATATACTGCCTGCACACCACACACTGTATATATACTGCCTGCACACCACACTGTATATATACTGCCTGCACACCGCACACTGTATATATACTGCCTGCACACCGCACACTGTATATATACTGCCACCACCGCACACTGTATATATACTGCCTGCACACCACACACTGTATATATACTGCCTGCCACCACACACTGTATATATACTGCCTGCACACCGACACTGTATATACTGCCTGCACACCACACACTGTATATATACTGCCTGCACACCACACACTGTATATATACTGCCTGCACACCACACACTGTATATACTGCCTGCACACCGCACACTGTATATATACTGCCTGCACACCACACACTGTATATATACTGCCTGCACACCGCACACACTGTATATATACTCTGCACACCACACA